>NC_143047.1:37925000-38077500 GCF_057628025.1 Oncorhynchus mykiss
GTCTCAGTGTAATGCTGTTAAGATTGTCTCAGTGTAATGCTGTTACTAAGACTGTGTCAGTATAATGCTGTTAAGACTGTGTCAGTATAATGCTGTTAAGATTGTCTCAGTATAATGCTGTTACTAAGACTGTGTCAGTATAATGCTGATAAGATTGTCTCAGTGTAATGCTGTTACTAAGACTGTGTCAGTATAATGCTGTTAAGACTGTGTCAGTATAATGCTGTTAAGATTGTCTCAGTATAATGCTGTTACTAAGACTGTGTCAGTATAATGCTGTTAAGACTGTGTCAGTATAATGCTGATAAGATTGTCTCAGTGTAATGCTGTTACTAAGACTGTGTCAGTATAATGCTGTTAAGACTGTGTCAGTATAATGCTGTTAAGATTGTCTCAGTATAATGCTGTTACTAAGACTGTGTCAGTATAATGCTGTTACTAAGACTGTGTCAGTATAATGCTGATAAGATTGCCTCAGTGTAATGCTGTTACTAAGACTGTGTCAGTATAATGCTGTTAAGACTGTGTCAGTACAATGCTGTTAAGATTGTCTCAGTATAATGCTGTTACTAAGACTGTGTCAGTATAATGCTGTTAAGACTGTGTCAGTATAATGCTGATAAGATTGTGTCAGTATAATGCTGTTAAGATTGTCTCAGTATAATGCTGTTAAGACTGTGTCAGTATAATGCTGTTAAGACTGTGTCAGTATAATGCTGATAAGATTGTGTCAGTATAATGCTGTTAAGATTGTCTCAGTGTAATGCTGTTAAGACTGTGTCAGTATAATGCTGTTAAGACTGTGTCAGTATAATGCTGTTAAGATTGTCTCAGTATAATGCTGTTACTAAGACTGTGTCAGTATAATGCTGTTACTAAGACTGTGTCAGTATAATGCTGATAAGATTGCCTCAGTGTAATGCTGTTACTAAGACTGTGTCAGTATAATGCTGTTAAGACTGTGTCAGTACAATGCTGTTAAGATTGTCTCAGTATAATGCTGTTACTAAGACTGTGTCAGTATAATGCTGTTAAGACTGTGTCAGTATAATGCTGTTACTAATGTACATTCAATATCATCTGAGGTCCCCTCACTCAACATACTTCTGTGTCTCCATTTTAATTTTATTTGCGATGGTTGAGTCATCTTTAGAAGTACCATTGGTGCCCCTTTATTGACATCTGATCTGCCGATAATGACCCAGTCATCCAGGCAGCTGTGAGGTGAATGAGTCAGGGACAGAGCTTCTCCCTGCTTTCCTCACCAACTCCTAAAGGAGCTGTGTCCTATCTCAAAGACTCTGACTTTTCTTGTCATTGAACATTAGAAGTAGTTCTCAACAGGCCTACCTAGATCAACAATGTTTGAGTCAAGTTAATACGCGAGGACAGGAAGTGGAGAATGAGAAAAGAGGAGGAGTGCGTCTCCCAGGCTGCTGTGAGTCTGAGCTCTAATGTGATTGGTTGCGGCTGGCTGTGACTGTCTCCAGTGGCAGACAGAGAGACAGACGGACACTGAGGGAGGACTGCTGAAGAGACAGGCTTGACTGTGTGTCCTAAAATACTTACCCCCAACACACACATAATGCTACGTACATACACAGACACACACACACATCTGGTCTGTCTATGCCACACACACCTCATCGTCCCGGTTCTCTCTCCGTTCCAACGGATCACAGTAATTGTAGCGAGACTCGGAGAGACAGCCGCATATATTGCCTGTCCGCCAGAGTGCTTCATGGGAAAGCCGGAGTGTCACGGCAGCGCTGTGGAATATGTACACACATACATTTCCATCTGTGTCAAAATTCCCACGTGTTAAACCTGTGGGTGGATCTGAGATGCTAATCCCCCGTTGTAGGCTGAATAAGATGTGAGCTATGAACCTCTACCACTTCACTGGCATTGCATAGACAACCTGTATGTGCAGTGCATGTAGTGCTAAGACCTAGCCGTGTATACCTCAGGCCTGTAGATTTATGAGCATGTCTACTCTGTTTTAGAAGTGTAACGGCACACCGACTAAAACCAAGGCTTACAGACACTCACTGTTCTGTCAGCAAGATAGATGTAATTGTACTTATCAGCCTGTCCTTAAAGAGTAGCTACAGGGCCTTCAGAAAGTCTTCATACCCCTTGACTTGTTCCACATTTTGTGGAATTCAAAATTGATTAAATAGATTTATTTCCTCACACATCTAAACACAAGGCCCCGTAATGACAGTGAAAACATGTTTTTAGATTTTTAAAAACGAATGAAAATGAAATGCAGAGATATCTAATTTACCTAAGTATTCACACCCCTGAGTCAATGCTTTGTAGAGGCACCTTTGGCAGCAATTACAGTTGTGTTTTTCTGGATAAGTCTCTAAGAGCTTTCTACACCTGGATTGTGCAACACTTGCCCATTATTCTTTTCAAAATTCTTCAAGCTCTGTCAAATTGATTGTTGATCATTACTAAACAACCTATTTTCAGGTATTTCCATAGATTTTCAAGTAGATTTAAGTCAAAACTGTAACTCAGCCACTCAGGAACATTCACTGTCTTTTTGGTAAGCAACTCCAGTGTAGATTTGTCCTTGTGTTTTAGGCTATTGTCCTGCTGAATGGTGAATTCATCTCCTAGTTGTCACGTCCTGACCTTAGTTCCTTTTTTATGTCTCTATTTTAGTTTGGTCAGGGCGTGAGTTGGGGTGGGCAGTCTATGTTTTTGTTCTATTTTTGTATTTCTGGTTTTGGCCTGGTATGGTTCCCAATCAGAGGCAGCTTGTCAATCGTTGTCTGATTGAGAACCATACTTAGGCAGCCTGTTTTCCCACTATGGGTTGTGGGTAGTTGTTTTCTGTTTTGTGTTGCTGCACCTTACAGTTTCGTTTTCATTTCACTCTCTTTGTTATTTTGTTTAGTGTTTATGTTCTAATAAAATAACATGGACACTTACCACGCTGCATATTGGTCCGATCCTTCAAACTCCTCCTCAAAAGAGGAGGAAAACCGTTACACCAGTGTCTGATGGAAAGCAGATGGAACCAGGTTTTCCTCTAGGATTTTGCCTGTGCTTAGCGCCATTCCATACTTTTTTTATTCTGAAAAACTCCCCAGTCCTTAACAATTACAAGCATACCCATAACATGATGCAGCTACAACTATGCTTGAAAATATGAAGAGTGGTACTCAGTAATGTGTTGTATTGGATTTGCCCCAATTTTCACTACCACATTTCTTCAGTATTACTTTAGTGCCTTGTTGCAAACAGGATACATGTTTTGGAATATTTTTATTCTGTACAGGCTTCCTTCTTTTCACTTGTCATTTAGGTTAGTATTGTAGAGTAACTACAATGTTGTTGATCCATCCTCAGTTTTCTCCTATCACAGCTATTAAACTCTGTAACTGTTTTAAAGTCACCATTGGCCTCTTGATGAAATCCCTGGGTAGTTTCCTTTCTCTCCGGCAACTGAGTTAGGAAGGACGCCTGTATATTTGTAGTGATTAATAAAGTGTAATTAATAACTTAACTTCTTGGCGCACCCATCCCTGTAGCGGGTTCATTTTTGTCAACATCCGCTGAATTGCAGAGCGCCAAATTCAAATTATGTTACTACAAATATTTACATTTCATGAAATCACAAATGCAATATAGCAAAACACAGCTTAGCTTGTTGTTAATCCACCTGGCATGTCAGATTTCAAAAAAGCTTTTCGGCGAAAGCTATTCAAGCGTTTATGTTAGAACATCTCTCTCAGCAGACAAAACATTACAAACAGCTAGCAGCAAAGTAGATTGGTCACGAAAGTCAGAGAAGCAATAAAATGAATCGCTTACCTTTGATGATCTTCGGATGTTTGCACTCACGAGACTCCCAGTTACACAATAAATGTTACTTTTGTTCCATAAAGATTATTTTTAAATCCAAAATCCTCAATTTGGTTGGCGCGTTATGTTCAGAAATCCACAGGCTCGAGCAGTCACGACGGGGCAGATGAAAATTCCAAATAGTATCCGTAAAGTTCGTAGAAACATGTCAAACGTTTTTTATAATCAATCCTCAGGTTGTTTTTACAATAAAGAATCGATAATATTTCAACCGGACTGTAGCTTTTTCAATAGGAGTGAGAGAGAAAATGTCTGCTCCAAGCTGCTCACACATGCAAAACTCTTCTGGCACCCAGCCATCCAATAACGCGATGTGATCTTTCTCGCTCATTTTTCAGAATAAAAGCCTGCAACTATGTCTAAAGACTGTTCACACCATGTGGAAGCCATAGGAAAAGGAATCTGGATGATATCCCTTTAAATGGAGGGAAGGCATGCAATGGAACAGAGAGGTTTCAGGAAAAACAGCACTTCCTGGTTGGATTTTCCTCAGGTTTTCACCTGCAATATCAGTTCTGTTATACTCACAGACAATATTTTTACAGTTTGGGAAACTTTAGAGTGTTTTCTATCCTAATCTGACAATTATATGCATATTCTAGATTCTGGGCCTGAGAAATAGGCAGTTGAATTTGGGTACGTTTTTCATCCAAACATCAAAATACTGCCCCCTACACTCAAGACGTTAACCATGCCAAAAGGGATATTCAATGTCTGCTTTTTTTTACCCATCTACCAATAGGGGCCCTTCTTTGCAAGGCATTGGAAAACCTCCCTGGTCGTTGCGGTTTAATCTGTTTTTGAAATTCACTGCTCGACTGAGGGACCTTACAGATGTGTGGGGTACAGAGATGAGGTAGTCATTCAGAAATCACATTAAACACTATTATTACACACAGAGTGAGTCCATGCAATTTACTATTTACATTGTTAAGCAAATGTTTACTCCTGAACTTATTTAGGCTTGCCATAACAAAGGGGTTGAATACTTATTGGCTCCAGACATTTCAGTTTTTAATTAATTTGTAAACATTGTGAAAAACATAATTCCACTTTGACATTATGGGGTATTGTGTGTAGGCAAGTGACACAACATCTCAATTGAATCCATTCTAAATTCAGGCTGTAACACAACAAAATGTGGAAAAAGTCCAGGGGTATGAATACTTTCTGAAGGCCAGATGTTGTCATTTCATTGCCAACCAGACGGTGTTGCTACTATCCTTGATCCCATTGTATCTAAATACAGAATCTGCTCCTAGAAGTGACCACAGTAATGATGTCTCAGAAGACATCCCTGTACATTTCCCAGGAGGCATTGCAGTTGTACCATTAGGACATGTTCCGTTGGACAATGAACCTGAACCATAAGGCTTGTTGTTTGAAAAGGATCGTATAAAGTACTGGACAGCAGATACACACGCCTTAAGTGCCACCTTTGTGCATCCTGTGCTTTTGTGTGTGTGTGTGTGTGTGTGTGTGTGTGTGTGTGTGTGTGTGTGTGTGTGTGTGTGTGTGTGTGTGTGTGTGTGTGTGTGTATGTGTGTGTGTGCTTTTGTGTGTGTGTGTGTGTGTGTGTGTGTGTGTGTGTCTGTGAAAAGAAATCTGAGGGGGCACAAAGTACATGAGTGTGTGTGCGTGTGTGTAAGTGCATGTGAGTTGAAGGTACCCTCCACTGACATAAAACCATAAAAATATTTCAACGTTTTTTGCATCTTACGTACATCATTATGACCAGGTTTCGAATTGTCCTTGCTGGGTCGCCACAGCGACGGCAACCTGATTGGCTGTCCGCCTGTGTTACCAAGGGCAGCCCTTTCCAAGGTTACCGGGGCCAGGCTTGAAAGGGCCAGACTGAAAAAACAACAAACAGAAATAGAATGATAAAAGAAAAGGAGAACAGGGGAAAGCCACAGCTTGATGGCTCAGTAAGAGAGGAGAGAGGAGAGATCACATCCTCAGGGAGAGAGAGAGACAAACGTTGAAAGGACCGCTTTCTAGGCTTTCAGAGTGCATTCTGGGATTGACGGGGCATTTTCGTACACAAGGTCCTCTGCCCCTATTGCCAAGCACTGGCGGGTGGTTTTAACGTAATCGTGTGTATTGATTCACATGACTTAGCTAGTACACACACACACACACACACACACACACACACACACACACACACACACACACACACACACACACACACACACACACACACACACACACAATCTCTCCATCTCCCCTCTCTAAATTCAACATACATTTTTATTGAAGTGAGCAGCTGCTCAATAGTGCTAAGCAGTAATGGGGATTGACTCTGGCCTAATTATACAAACCCCTGCATAAATATGGTCCTAATGGAATGTGAACACTTAACCCTGGCCAAACGCAGAGCTCCAGATCAATGCTGAGGGGTTTTTCCTCTCTTGAGCCGCAGCCAAGTCTCTCCAAATAGACCATTTACATATGCAGCGTATCTCTGTGTAGATAATCATAAGGAGGCAGGACATTTTGGTACTGAGGGACCGATCGGAGAGGTAATACACATTACTGAGGATTGCAGGAACGTCAAATGAAGATGCATGCGTGTGGAAACCACTTGTGAGAGGACAGGAGGACAACTCCACTTCATCCACTTCTTCACCCTTTTAACCATCTCTCACCCCCTTCCCCCCGGCAAAGACACTATGGAGGGTGTTGGTCTGTCTGAAAGAGACAGACAGAAGGACAGAGTATGTATACGACCAACACAGCATACACTGTGTCGCCAATACAGCAACATATACACACCATAGTGTCAACCAAAAATAGTCTGGATACATGTTGTGTATGCCCAATACATACAACCAGTGAACAAAGCCCTTCTCATTACTAGAGAGTCCACCCATACAGTCACATACAGTCACTGTCAAGGCAGGGCCATGCACGCTCTGGATCTCTTTGTCTGTCCCATTGACATGTAAATGTCCTCCGGCTATAAGGCATCAGCCTAGAGCAGAGTGGAGAAAAACCCAGCTGAATTGAAATGTCAATAGTCATATTTGGCATGCGAAGGACATCAGAGAGTCAAGAGCTGCCTCCCGGGAGGAGAGTACAGAGAAAGAAATATGGAAGCACAGAGACAGAGAAGGGGGAGGGAGAGAAAGAGAGATATGGAGAAAGGGGGAAAGGGGGAGGGCAGGTAAAGGGAAAGACAGTATGATGGAGAAAAAAAAAGGGAGGGAGAGAGTGAAATCAGTCAAGAGGACAGATGAGGTAGAAAGAGAGAGAGAGAGAGAGAGAGAGAGAGAGAGAGAGAGAGAGTGTGAGGTAGACAGAGCCAGAGAGATGCAGGGAGGAAGGGAGAGAGGGAGGCTCCTGTCCTCTGGGAGTTGCTGCCTGTCCTCTCCTCCTCCTGTGACGGACAGGCTGAAATACCACCAGAGCCACCTCCTGTAATGACTTGATGAATGAGCTTCTCCATCCCCCTTTCCTCCCTCCCTCCCTCCACCCACTCACCCATCCTCCCCCTCCCTCACATTCCATATCAAAGGAATGATAAGACTTGCCATATCCTCACTTTATTGCAGATGCGCAATAGTAGTAGTAGTAGTAGTTGTGATAATACTAGTGGAGTAGTAGTAGCAGTAGTAGTAGTAATATTTGTAGTAGTAGTAGTGATAGTAGTAGCTGCAGTAGTAGTTGTAGTGATAGTAGTAGCAGCAGCAGTAGTATTAGTGATAATACTAGTGTAGTAGTAGTAGCGTAGTATTAGTGATAATACTAGTGTAGTAGCAGTAGTAGTAGTAATATTTGTAGTAGTAGTAGTGATAGTAGTAGCAGCAATAGTAGTAGTAGTGATAATACTGGTGTAGTAGTAGCAGCAGTAATAGTAGTAATATTTGTAGTAGTAGTAGTGATAGTAGTAGCTGCAGTAGTATTAGTAGTAGTAATAGTAGTAGTAGTCATAGTCATAGGTAGTAGTAGTAGTAGTAGTAATAGTAGTAGCAATAATAGTAGTAGTAGCAGTAGTAGTACTAGTAGTAGTAGTAGTAGTAGTAATAATAGTAGCAGTAGTAGTAGTAGTAATAGTAGTAGCAATAATAGTAGTAGTAGTAGTAGTAGTAGTAGTAGTAGTAGTAGTAGTAGTAATAATAGTAGCAGTAGTAGTAGTAGCAGTAGTAGTAGTAATAATAGTAGTAGTAGTAGTAGTAGTAGTAGTAGTAGTAATAATAGTTGCAGTGATTGTAGTAGTAGTTGTAGCAGTAGTAGTAGTAGTAGTAGTAGTAGTAGTAGTAGTAATAATAGTAGCAGTAGTAGTAGTAGCAGTAGTAGTAGTAGTAGTAGTAATAATAGTAGTAGTAATAATAGAAGTAGTAGTAGTAGTAGCAGCAGTAGTAGTAGTAATAATAGCAGTGATAGTAGTAGTAGGAGTTGTAGTAGTAGTAGTAGCAGCAGCAGTAGTAGTAGTAGTAGTAGTAGTAGTAGTAATAATAGTAGCAGTGATAGTAGTAGTAGTAGTAATAATAGTAATAGTAGTAGTAGTAGTAGTAGTAGTAGTAGCAGCAGCAGTAGTAGTAGTAGTAGTAGAAGTAGTAGTAGTAATAGTAGTAGTAATAGTAATAGTAGTAGTAATAATAGTAGTAGTATTAGTAGTAGTGGCAGTAGTAGTAGTAGTAGTAGTAGTAGTAGCAGTAGTAGTAGAAGTAGTAGTAGTAATAGTAGTAGTAATAATAGTAATAGTAGTAGTAGTAGTAGTAGTAGTAGTAGTAGTAGTAGTAGCAGCAGTAGTAGTAGTAATAATAGTAGTAGTAGTAGTAGTGGTAGGGGTAGTAGTAGTAGTAGTAGAGGTAGGAGTAGTAGTAGTAGTAGTAGTAATAGTAGTAGTAGAGGTAGTAGTAGTAGGACTAGTATTCGTAGTAGTACTAGTAGTAGTAGAGGTAGTAGTAGTAGTAGGAGCAGTAGTAGTAGTAGTAGTAGTACTAGTAGTAGAGTTAGTAGTAGTGGTGATAGTAATAGTAGCGGTAGTGATAGTATTAGTAGAAGTAGTAGTAGTAGTGATAGTAGTGATAGTAGTAGTAGTAGTAGTAGTGGTAGTAATAGTAATAGTAGTAGTAGTAGTAGTAGTAGTAGTGATAGTAGTGATAGTAGTGATAGTAGTAGTAGTAGTAGTAGTAGTAGTGGTAGTAATAGTAATAGTAGTAGTGGTAGTAGTAGTACTAGTAGTAGAGGTAGTAGTAGTGGTGATAGTAATATTAGCAGTAGTGATAGTATTAGTAGAAGTAGTAGTAGTAGTGATAGTAGTGATAGTAGTAGTAGTAGTGGTAGCAATAGTAATAGTAGTAGTAGTAGTAGTAGTGATACTAGTAGTAGTAATAGTAGTAGTAGTAGTACTAGTGGTAGTAATTGTAGTAATAGCCCTTCCACAGCCTGGAGGTTTGTTTTCGGTCATTGTCCTGTTGAAAGACAAATGACACAGCGGTTGGAACCAAAATTTCAAATTTGGAGTCCTCAGACTAAAGGATAGATTTCCACAGGTAAAATGTCCATTGCTTGTGTTTCTTGGCCCAAGCAAATCTCTTATTATTATTGGTGTCCTTTAGTAGTGGTTTCTTTGCAGAAATTCGACCATGAAGGCCCGACTTACATAGTCTCCTCTGAACAGTTGATGTTGAGATGTGTCTGTTACTTGAACTCTGAAAAGCATTTATTTGGGCTGCAATTTCTGAGACTGGTCACTCGAATGAGCTTATACTCTGCAGCAGAGGTAACTCTGGGTCTTCCTTTCCTCATGAGAGCCAGTTTCATCAGCGCTTGATGGTTTTTGCGACGGCACTTGAAGAAACTTTCTAAGTTTTTGACATTTTCCAGATTGACTGCCCTTCATGTCATAAAGTAACGATGGATTGTCATTTCTCTTTGCATATTTGAGATGTTCTTGCCATAATATGGACTTGGAATTTTACCAAATAGGGCTATCTTCTGTATACCACCCTACCTTCTCACAACACAACTGATTGGCTCAAAGGCTTTAAGAAGGAAATAAATTCCACTATTTAACTTTTAACAAGGCACACCTGTTAATTGAAATGCATTCCAGGTGACTACCTCATGAAGCTGGTTGAGAGAATGAAAAGAGTGTGCAAAGCTGTCATCAAGGCAAAGGGTGGCTACTATGAAGAACCTCAGATATCAAATATATTTTTTGGGTTACTACATGATTCCATATGTGTTATTTCATAGTTTTGATGTCTTCACTATTATTCTACAATGTAGAAAATAGTAAAAATAAAGAAAAAACCTTGAATGAGTAGGTGTGTCCAAACGTTTGACTGGTAGTGTATATCAATTGATTCTTGAAGAATATAACTTAGAAATGCCTCATCAGCTTAGTTCAACTGTCACAATCCACGAGAACCCACAATATAAACTTGTTTTTCTCCAATGTTTGTAAACATGATAAATGTAAACAAACACTGTATAGCCTCATAACATGGTTGAAACAATATGTTTGATTTCATGGATGGTCAGTCCTTGCCTCCATAGCTCTGCCTATTAATCTAAGAGTGGTTATACTTCTCCAGGCCCATCCCTCAGCTTTTTAGAAAAAAAACAGGCGGGTGGTTTTGCGACTGCACTTGAAGAAACCTTCAAAGTTATTTTGTTATTGATTCATCTGTGGATTTACCATTGAAACAGCTGCATATTACCAAGATATCAAAGTGACACCAACAAAAAAGGTAAACAATAGGCCTGTAGCAAACGCAGCATATGGCATTCATTTTCCACATGTAAATAGCACTTTTCAGTAGTGCTCAAAGCATGCCATTCCATGAGCGCAGCATTTATTTTTCAACTGGAAACAATGAGCCCAATCAGTCCTCCAAACAACAGAGTAGGGCTGGCTAATAAGTCCTTAGTTTTGGGGTCATGCTCAGGTAAAACAATTTGGCCGATCTATACTTCCAAGTCCTTTTCTTAAAGATCAAGGGGTATAAGATTTATTGGAATGACTGGAATTCTGCTCGACTTTGGTTTTTAATGTAAAGATATAATTTAATCATATTATTATACGCAGTAGAAAGTGATGGGTTAGAAGAAGCCTAAATAACCAACCCAGAAAGAAAATTTTACATCCATATATGGCCAGCTATGTAAACTTTAACATTGATTTATCCTGCAATAGATGGCATTCAATTGGTAACGTACATTTTGTCTTCTTCTAATGCCTCTTAAGGGTAAAGTAATCTAAAAGTAACTGAATGTAATCCGATTACGTTACTGATTACAATTTTGTAACTGTAACTAATTACATTTCCAAAGTAACCTACCCAACCCTGGTAGTAGTAGTAGTAGTAGTAGTAGTAGTAGCAGTAGTGGTAGTAGTAGTAGTAGTAGTGGTGGTAGTAGTAGTAGTAGTGGTAGTAGTAGTAGTAGTAGTGGTGGTAGTAGTAGTAGTAGTAGTAGTAGTAGTAGTAGTAGCAGTAGTAGTAGTAGTAGTAGTGGTTGTAGTAGTAGTAGTAGTGGTAGTTGTAGTGGTAGTAGTCCTAGTAGTGGTGGTAGTAGTGGTAGTAGTGGTAGTAGTACTAGTAGTGGTGGTAGTAGTGGTAGTAGTAGGAGTAGTACTATTGGTAGTAGTAGTGGTAGTGGTGGTAGTAGTAGTGGTAGTGGTAGTAGTAGTGGTAGTAGTAGTGGTGGTAGTAGTAGTGGTAGTGGTGGTAGTAGTGGTAGTAGTGGTAGTAGTAGTAGTAGTGGTAGTAGTAGTGGTAGTAGTAGTGGTGGTAGTAGTAGTGGTAGTGGTGGTAGTAGTGGTAGTAGTGGTAGTGGTAGTAGTGGTAGTAGTAGTAGTGGTGGTAGTAGTGGTAGTAGTGGTAGTAGTAGTAGTAGTGGTAGTAGTGGTAGTGTTAGTAGTGGTAGTAGTAGTAGTAGTAGTAGTGGTGGTAGTAGTGGTAGTGGTAGTAGTGGTAGTAGTAGTAGTAGTTGTGGTGGTAGTAGTAGTTATACAATGTATATTGTTGTGTTTTGCTCTAGATTTCAAAGCACTTTACATTGTATGTGGATATGCTCTGGAGGTTGTGTAAAGGACAGGATGAAGTGTTGTGAAAAGGTTGCTATGATTTTGTGTGTATTTAGCAGTGGAGGGTAGAATACAGTATGTGTTCTGAGGTCATCTGCAGGTCATCTACTGTGGATTTAATCAATAGATCAGGGTTCAACCAAACAATGGAAACGCCACGTGTATGTTGGGTGGAGAATAATGCTTGCATGGATGTCAACCCAAATACATGTTCATGTCATTGTCACCAACCAGAGAGACAGGGAAGCAGGCAGCACCATCCACAGAACCACTACAGTTGGCCATGTAATCCCCTCAACCTCCCTTCAGTAAGTAATGCATAGCAGACTTAACGACTTTATACCACAGTCTGGTTTTAGCTCAGTGAGGTACAGCAGATAGCTTCCAGATTTATGTCTGTCCTCAAGCAACCTCTTAGTACCACTAACGAACCCCCCCAAACACACACACACACACACACACACACACACACACACACACACACACACACACACACACACACACACACACACACACTGCACTCCATCTGTCTGTCTGTCCCCATGCAACCTCTTATCGACCCTCTCTCCCAACACTCCCTCCCACCCTTGACACACGCACAGTTGGACACCCTGCAGACCCCCTTCCACACACACCCTCCCTTCTACAACCCCAAGCCTTGCATGTGCACACACATACCCCTCCTAAATACACACACCCCACCCAGAAACATCACTATGGGGATCGTAGTTTATCCCAGGGAGCTGGGTAATCCCAGGGCAGGTTGTATTGGGACATGACAGGATGGGACAGGAAAGGACAGGAAAAGACACACATAGAGAGGTAGACAGGTAGAGAGGTAAACAGGTAGACAGGTAGAGAGGTAGACAGGTAGAGACGTAGACAGGTAGAGACGTAGACAGGTAGAGAGGTAGACAGGTAGAGACGTAGACAGGTAGAGATGTAGACAGGTAGAGAGGTAGACAGGTAGAGAGGTAGAGAGGTAGACAGGTAGAGAGGTAGACAGGTAGAGACGTAGACAGGTAGAGAGGTAGACAGGTAGACAGGTAGACAGGTAGAGAGGTAGACAGGTAGAGACGTAGACAGGTAGAGAGGTAGACAGGTAGCGACGTAGACAGGTAGAGAGGTAGACAGCTAGAGACGTAGACAGGTAGAGACGTAGACAGGTAAACAGTAGAGACGTAGACATGTAGAGAGGTAGACAGGTAGGCAGGTAGAGACGTAGACAGGTAGACATGTACAGACGTAGACAGATAGAGACGTAGACAGGTAGAGACGTAGACAGGTAAACAGGTAGATATGTAGACAGGTAGAGACATAGACAGGTAGAGACATAGAGAGGTAGACAGGTAGAGAGGTAGACAGGTAAAGAGTGGGAGGGACTGAGAGAGAGAGAGAGAGAGAGACAGACAGACAGACAGACAGACAGACAGACAGACAGACAGAGACAGACAGACAGACAAAGTAAGGTCATACTACATTATCTGTGTATTTGTACCATATTATCTCTTGGCTGAGCAGCTGTCTTTTATCTAGAAGGAAACAGGAGGTTGTTTACACAGCAGCCCTGTTTACTCAGGTGAAACACCTGTTTCCACTCAGCTGGCTCCCGATGTCAGTTAATGCTTCAGGGTTAGGCAGGTACACACACACACAAACAAACACGTTTTCAACAACAACAAAAATGATACGGAAAAAACACGCTATTCCAATTGAAGTAACTATTCCTCTGTAAGACAATCTGAAGAGGTCCACGTCATTATATCCCACCCTCCCCCTAGACCCATCTCAGCCGAGGCTGAAACGACAGAGGCATAGGGCAGTGAGTGTGACAAGTCATTTTAAAGCCTGGGTCAAACGGCCTCTCTGGATATTGATTGGCTTGTCCTGTTCTATTACTCCTGTGGTATGTATTGCCTCCTGTATCAGAGATGCGACAGCCTCCAACACATAACTTGTTCCTCTTCGATCCACCATAAACTGTCATGGCCGCCCGCCCGGTGTGCTGGGCAAAGACGAGCTTCTGTCAAGGACACAGCAGCAATGTTCCTCAGCTCAGCTTTTTAAAGGTATTACGACCCAACACCTCAGAGTCGTCCACACACATAGACACAACCACCTATCAACAATCACCAATCACAAATCACCTGTCAACTGGCACTTATGACCTGCCACCTGTCACCTACCAACTATCAACAATCACCTGCTGCCTGCCACCTGCCAACTATCAACAATTACCTGCCACCTACCACCTATCACCAATCACCTGCCGCCTGCCACCTACCACCTATCACCTAGCACCTATCACCTGCCACCTATCACCTACCACTTACCACCTGCCACCTATCACCTACCACCTGCCACCTATCACCAATCACCTGCCGCCTACCACCTGCCCCCTACCACCTATCACCAATCACCTGCTGCCTGCCACCTGCCACCTATCACCTATCACCAATCACCTGCTGCCTATCACCAATCACCTGCTGCCTATCACCTACCACCTATCACCAATCACCTGCCACCTATCACCCATCACCTGCTGCCTATCACCTACCACCTATCACCAATCACCTGCCACCTATCACCTACCACCTATCACCAATCACCTGCTGCCTATCACCTACCACCTATCACCAATCACCTGCTGCCTATCACCTACCACCTATCACTAATCACCTGCCACCTATCACCAATCACCTGCTGCCTATCACCTACCACCTATCACCAATCACCTGCCACCTATCACCAATCACCTGCCACCTACCACCTACCACCTACCACCTATCACCAATCACCTGCCACCTATCACCTACCACCTATCACCAATCACCTGCCGCCTACCACCTGCCACCTATCACCTGCCACCTATCACCTATCACCAATCACCTGCCACCTATTACAACACTGTCTAGGAAACACAGTGTTCTCCTGTTTTTGGAGAGAGGAGGAACACAACACTCTCTTGATTCTCCCTGTTCCTCTGGAGGCCGACTGGTAATCTGCACAGCTGTTGGCTAATTCATCCCCAAAATCAGTGTGTGTGTGTTGTGTGTGTGCGTGCGTGCGTTTGTGTGTGTGTGTCCCTTCAGCCAAACAGTGCAACAAACTGCATCTCCCAAGCCATACTATCACATGCAGAGGGCAATAGCAAAATGCCTGACCGGGGATGGTCAGCATACTGCAGTTTAGTAGAAAATACTTCCTGTGTATTGTAAATAAGAATAGACTATATTTCTAAACACTTCTACATACATATGGATGCTACCTTGATTCTGAATCATTCTGAAGGAATCGTGAGAGAGTTACGGAGGGTCAAAGATCATACCCCAAGACATGCTACCCTCCCGTTATGTGGTAATGGTGATGGGTTAGCGTACAGTATCTTGGCGGTATGATCTTTGACCCTCCGTAAACTCTCTCACTCATAATTATTTACAATTCGTTCAGGATTATCCTCAATCATGGTAGCATCCATATGACTGGAGAAGTGTTTAGAAATATAGTCTATTCTTATTTATAATATAAGTGACTCCAAAATGACGCAGTACATCAGTGGTACCAAACTCATTCCATGGGGGGCCTTTGGTTTTCCCATTCAATCAAGACCTAGACAACCAGGCGAGGGGCGTTACTAATTAGTGACTTTAATTCATCAATCAAGTACAAGAGAGGAGCTAAAACCCGCAGACACTCAGCCCTCCGTGGAATGAGGTTGACACCTGCGCAGTACATTTTTTAAAATGTATTTAATTAGGCAAGTCATTTAAGTTCTTAACATTTTTATTTTCAATGACGGCCTACTGGGGAACAGTGGGTTAACTGCCTTGTTCAGGGACAGAACGACAGATTTCTACCTTGTCAGCTCAGGGATTCGATCTAACAACCTTTCTAGTTACTAGTCCAACGCTCTAACCACTAGACTACCTGTCTCTAGCCACTAGGCTACCTGCCTCTAACCACTAGGCAACCTGTCTCTAACCACTAGACTACCTGCCTCTAACCACTAGACTACCTGCCTCTAACCACTAGGCTACCTGTCTCTAACCACTAGGCTACCTGTCTCTAACCACTAGACTACCTGTCTCTAACCACTAGGCTACCTGCCTCTAACCACTAGGCTACCTGCCTCTAACCACTAGACTACCTGCCTCTAACCACTAGGCTACCTGTCTCTAACCACTAGGCTACCTGTCTCTAACCACTAGACTACCTGTCTCTAACAAATAGGCTACCTGTCTCTAACCACTAGGCTACCTGTCTCTAACCACTAGGCTACCTGTCTCTAACCACTAGACTACCTGTCTCTAACCACTAGGCTACCTGCCTCTAACCACTAGACTACCTGCCTCTAACCACTAGGCTACCTGTCTCTAACCACTAGGCTACCTGCCTCTAACCACTAGACTACCTGCCTCTAACCACTAGGCTACCTGCCTCTAACCACTAGGCTACCTGCCTCTAACCACTAGGCTACCTGCCTCTAACCACTAGACTACCTGTCTCTAACCACTAGGCTACCTGCCTCTAACCACTAGGCTACCTGCCTCTAACCACTAGACTACCTGCCTCTAACCACTAGGCTACCTGCCTCTAACCACTAGGCTACCTGTCTCTAACCACTAGACTACATGCCTCTAACCACTAGGCTACCTGCCTCTAACCACTAGGCTACCTGCCTCTAACCACTAGGCTACCTGTCTCTAACCACTAGGCTACCTGTCTCTAACCACTAGGCTACCTGCCTCTAACCACTAGGCTACCTGTCTCTAACCACTAGGCTACCTGTCTCTAACCACTAGGCTACCTGTCTCTAACCACTAGGCTACCTGCCTCTAACCACTAGGCTACCTGTCTCTAGCCACTAGACTACCTGCCTCTAACCACTAGACTACCTGCCTCTAACCACTAGGCTACCTGCCTCTAACCACTAGGCTACCTGTCTCTAACCACTAGGCTACCTGTCTCTAGCCACTAGGCTACCTGCCTCTAACCACTAGGCTACCTGCCTCTAACCACTAGGCTACCTGTCTCTAACCACTAGGCTACCTGCCTCTAACCACTAGGCTACCTGCCTCTAACCACTAGGCTACCTGTCTCTAACCACTAGGCTACCTGCCTCTAACCACTAGACTACCTGTCTCTAACCACTAGGCTACCTGCCTCTAACCACTAGGCTACCTGCCTCTAACCACTAGGCTACCTGTCTCTAACCACTAGGCTACCTGTCTCTAACCACTAGGCTACCTGCCTCTAACCACTAGGCTACCTGCCTCTAACCACTAGACTACCTGTCTCTAACCACTAGGCTACCTGTCTCTAACCACTAGGCTACCTGTCTCTAACCACTAGGCTACCTGTCTCTAACCACTAGGCTACCTGCCTCTAACCACTAGACTACCTGTCTCTAACCACTAGGCTACCTGTCTCTAACCACTAGGCTACCTGTCTCTAACCACTAGGCTACCTGCCTCTAACCACTAGGCTACCTGTCTCTAGCCACTAGACTACATGCCTCTAACCACTAGACTACCTGCCTCTAGCCACTAGGCTACCTGCCTCTAACCACTAGACTACCTGTCTCTAACCACTAGGCTACCTGTCTCTAACCACTAGGCTACCTGCCTCTAACCACTAGGCTACCTGTCTCTAACCACTAGACTACCTGTCTCTAACCACTAGGCTACCTGCCTCTAACCACTATACTACCTGTCTCTAACCACTAGGCTACCTGTCTCTAACCACTAGGCTACCTGCCTCTAACCACTAGGCTACCTGCCTCTAACCACTAGGCTACCCGCCTCTAACCACTAGGCTACCTGTCTCTAACCACTAGGCTACCTGCCTCTAACCACTAGGCTACCTGTCTCTAACCACTAGGCTACCTGTCTCTAACCACTAGGCTACCTGCCTCTAACCACTAGGCTACCTGCCTCTAACCACTAGGCTACCTGCCTCTAACCACTAGGCTACCTGTTTCTAACCACTAGGCTACCTGTCTCTAACCACTAGGCTACCTGCCTCTAACCACTAGGCTACCTGTCTCTAACCACTAGGCTACCTGTCTCTAACCACTAGGCTACCTGCCTCTAACCACTAGGCTACCTGTCTCTAACCACTAGGCTACCTGCCTCTAACCACTAGGCTACCTGCCTCTAACCACTAGGCTACCTGCCTCTAACCACTAGGCTACCTGTTTCTAACCACTAGGCTACCTGTCTCTAACCACTAGGCTACCTGCCTCTAACCACTAGGCTACCTGTTTCTAACCACTAGGCTACCTGTCTCTAACCACTAGGCTACCTGTCTCTAACCACTAGGCTACCTGCCTCTAACCACTAGGCTACCTGCCTCTAACCACTAGGCTACCTGCCTCTAACCACTAGGCTACCTGCCTCTAACCACTAGGCTACCTGCCTCTAACCACTAGGCTACCTGCCTCTAACCACTAGGCTACCTGTTTCTAACCACTAGGCTACCTGTCTCTAACCACTAGGCTACCTGCCTCTAACCACTAGGCTACCTGTCTCTAACCACTAGGCTACCTGTCTCTAACCACTAGGCTACCTGCCTCTAACCACTAGGCTACCTGTCTCTAACCACTAGGCTACCTGCCTCTAACCACTAGGCTACCTGCCTCTAACCACTAGGCTACCTGCCTCTAACCACTAGGCTACCTGCCTCTAACCACTAGGCTACCTGTTTCTAACCACTAGGCTACCTGTCTCTAACCACTAGGCTACCTGCCTCTAACCACTAGGCTACCTGTTTCTAACCACTAGGCTACCTGTCTCTAACCACTAGGCTACCTGCCTCTAACCACTAGGCTACCTGTCTCTAACCACTAGGCTACCTGTCTCTAACCACTAGGCTACCTGCCTCTAACCACTAGGCTACCTGCCTCTAACCACTAGGCTACCTGTCTCTAACCACTAGGCTACCTGTCTCTAACCACTAGGCTACCTGCCTCTAACCACTAGGCTACCTGTCTCTAACCACTAGGCTACCTGCCTCTAACCACTAGGCTACCTGCCTCTAACCACTAGGCTACCTGCCTTACCTTACCATTCATTTCTATTGGGAACAAAATAATCTGAAACACATCCATAACGAACTGCAAATGCATCCAACAAGTTTGCAGAGTCATAAGCTTGATGTAGTCATTGTGTGATAGGAATATGGGACCAAATACTAAACTTTTGACTACTTTATTTATAAGAATCTTTAGGAGTGCCAATCATTTTGACCCCTACCTTTTTGAGGAAAAAAAAAACTTGTTAAACAAAATCTCTTTCTCTGAGCAATTATATTATGACAAAATAATATAATGTCCTCCTTTTTTTGAGCATAAAATATAGCTGAGTGTTTAAATGATGTATTTTATACAGTCACCAGAGCAATGTTGAGGGAATCCTATTTGAATCAGAAAAGTATACTGGTTGGTAAGATATACAAAACCTTACAGAGATCATATCCAACTGAATCTTTTAGAAAAATATATAAACTACTGGAACCCACACTTAAAATCTCTTTATCAAGGGGTTAATCATTTCAGACTCCACTGTACTGTATATCATAAATACCTACAGTTATTCCACATCCACAAGAGAAGAGGGAGGGCAAAGGAACGCAATAACATTCTGGAGTGGCTGGCAGAGTCCATTTCTCTTTAATCTTAGTTGAGAACAGTCCTCAGTCTAAATCCTCATGTCCAGTGGAGACAGAGACAGACCAGAAGGATGACATCATTCATGGACAGGGATGCCACAGCAGGACCAGCTCTGATCAATCAGCATCAGAAGGGTCCCTGTCTGGCCCTCATTACACACGGACGTCCATCATCGTCTAGGGCCCTGAGTGTGTGAATAGAGAGAGACCTGCTAGCTATGGCCTGCTGAGAAGTGTCCTCTAGCATGAGTTCATTCAGACAGCTAGCACACCCGCTCAACAGAGAGCCACAGAGGGGAAGTGGACAGCTAGCTAGCTAGCCCCCTAGAAAGTGTCCTTGGTCGCCCACTCCTCATGAGTGCACTCAGCCTCCCCCTCACCAGAGTGTAAGGGCAGATTGGGGGCATTAGGTAGGATTATCACCCCTGCTGCCCTTTTTGTTTAGATGTCCATCCTCCCTCCTCTCCTCTTAGGGTCCTGGAACTGTCACACAGTCCTGGCCATTGGCGGGCAGAGCCCAGCAAATCCCCTTAGCCTAAATACATATAGCCTATCATCCACACTGTGCAAACACACACACACACACACACACGCACACACACACACGCGTACACACACACACACACACACAGGCACACACACACACACACACACACACACACACACACACACACACACACACACACACACACACACACACACACACACATATTGCTGACTGGAACTTTGCCAGATGAAGAGAGAGACAGGGTAAGACAATGTGTGTGTCAGAGAAGTGTGCTGCTGGCAGGAAGAGAAAGAGTGTAAAGAAGGAGAGTCTGCTCAGCCAACGTGAGTAGAGGTGCAACCTAAAAATGTGTAGACATCATTAGACAGGAAAAGACGCAACACTCGCTCACCATAAAAAAATAATTGTTTTATGAAGCAAGTTTACAGTTTTTCTCAGTCGCTTTGGTGCATTTCTTAGATCAAAAGTGCAATTCTTGATACTACTTGTACAAATTCCAAATCATCTAGTCACTTGTGCACATCATTAAAGCAATTTCTTATTCCTTTTAACAAATTGCAATTGATAATGTACAAGTGTCAGCTTTTTTCCACATTATCAATTGTTCATGTCATGTTGATCAAAATATAGTAGATGGTTCTCTGTTGAATAGTCTTACCCCTCAAAACATCTAGGCATTAGTTCCTTGCATAAGCCATTACATGCAAAATTGTTGAACTATTTGTCATAAACTGTCAAGCATAGTTTTACACATTTCTATTAGACCTTTTGTACAAAAATGTGAATTGATGAATCGTGCAGGTGAAATTGACCCTCACTCATGAAGGAATGTAAAGTGTTAGTTCAACCAACAATCAACCAGTTGTCTAAATTGCTCAAAGGTGCATCTCATGAAGAATCAATTGGCAAGCATATACAGACAGACCACAACACAGAGTTGCAATTTTCCAATAATGGATGGACCAGAAAACGAACAGGGTCAACAGCCAATAGGAGGAAGAAGAGGAGCAAGGATGCGTGGTGGAAGGCAAAACAGAGGAAGAGGCAGAAGAGGACATAGGCGCATATCTGATTACATAAGGGCCACTATTGTAGACCATGTTGTCAATCATGGCCTTACAATGGCTGAGGCGGGTCGAAGGGTGCAGCTGAATATTGGGAGATCAACCGTGTCCTCAATAGTTAAAACGTTTCGAAGAGAGAACAGGTCTGTCCACCAATGTACAGTACACTGTTACTGTATTTAAGCAGTATACTGTATACTTCCTACAATGCTTCATATTACAGTAGTCCACTTGTATTTCACAGCATACAGAGATATACTCTATACAGATACATACTGCACCTTACATGCACCCACCTGCCTGTTTTACAGGAAAATGTGTGTTCGCATAGTTTTTGTCTATGTGAAAGTGTGCGATGCATCACTGCATTTTTCCCCACATAGGACTGCAAGATTACCTCAAACCGGTGGCAGAGGACGCCTTTTCACACCTCAACAGGAGGAGGCTATTTGCACCATGGTCCGAGCAAACAATGCCATGAGACTCAGGGAAATACAAAGGACCATTATAGAAGACAACGATGTCTTTGAAAACATCCATACGGTTAGCATCTCAACCATTGACAGGGTGCTGCATAGAAACCAGATGAGTATGAAACAGCAGTACCGTGTACCATTCCAAAGGAATGAGGACAGAGTTAAGGAGCTACGGTACCAGTATGTACAGGTAAAACATATATCTATGTAACTACTTTACAGCAACATTTTATAGTGATACATAGTACAGTAAGCATAAACTGCACACATTTCCATTGCTGTGGAAGGAACATGCAATATATGTACATTTTATGTCACTCTTCCTTACCAAAACAAATCCAACTGTGTGTTCTGGGATATAGTGTATAATGGAGTTGGAATCAAGTGAACCCTCTCACAACTTTGTATACGTGGATGAGGCTGGCTTCAACCTGACCAAATGCAGAAGGCGGGGTCGGAATATCATCGGTCACAGAGCTACTGTGGATTTGCCAGGCCAACGGGGAGGAAATATCACCATGTGTGCTGCTATTTCGGAGCATGGTGTCCTAACCCATATCCCCCTTATAGGGCCATACAACACCCAGCATCTACTCAACTTTTTAGAGACTCTCTACAGGGCTCTCATCCCTGATGATGAGAGGGGTCTGTTTAGAGAGGATTTGCCAAAGTATGTGGTCATTTGTGATAATGTGAGTTACCATCGATCAAACATCATAAGGCAATGGTTTGTGACCCACCTGAGGATGCTCATAGAATTCCTCCCACCTTATTCACCATTCCTTAACCCAATTCAGAAGTTATTTTCAGCATGGAGGGGGAAGGTGTACGATCGTCAGCCACACACACAGATGACCCTGCTGGCTGCAATGGATGCAGCATGTGAGGACATCACAGTAGACGCCTGCAGAGGATGGATAAGGCTTTCCAAAAGATTCTTTCCACGTTGCATTGGAAGGGAAAATATCCGGTGTGATGTGGATGAGAATATGTGGGCCGACAGACAGGAAAGTCTGGATGTGTAGAGACAGCACAACAGTGCTGCGGGCAAAGTTGTGCCTTAGGGGTGGTTTCCTGTGTTTCTTTCTAATTTAGTTTTTTTTCCTTTGTGCCCCTTGGGTTGTCCAGTCTCTTTCAATCAGTAACCCACATACAGTAATATGTAAATAATACTGTTGAAATTGATATATGCCATAGAAGTGCAGCCTTGTGCATTTTCGATACAGTAACTGTCATCCAAACTGTAGCCTAAGTTTACATCAGGTAATACTGTCAAAGTACACAGTTACATTGACAACATGCCTAAACATTTTGACGACCTTGTTCGTGAACAATGACTCAATGACGTATCATTCTGATGACACTGACATGATCATTGACATGAATATTTACTTTTGAGAGATGTACTAAGGATTTTTAGTGACTGACTAGCTTTAGAAACATATCTATTGTATATTGCAGTTTGTACAAATTGTTCTGAGAAATGCACTTATTATTTTGCACACGTTAGGGATGATGTGAAAAATGCACTTATTATTTTGCACATGTTAGGGATGATGTGAAAAATGCACCAAAGCGACTGAGAAAAACTGTAAAAGATTGACGTTCCGGCCTTCAATGGCCTTCTTCGGAATCTGAAGAAGGCCATTGATGGCTGCAGCGTCAATCTTTTAAACTTGAGGACAGACAGACAGACAGACAGACAGACAGACAGACAGACAGACAGACAGACAGACAGACAGACAGACAGACAGACAGACAGACAGACAGACAGACAGACAGACAGACAGACAGACAGACAGACAGACAGAGGTCTGATGTGAGGTTGAATAAGATGGTCAGAGACAGACAGAAGTCGAGAGCCTTTGTTGCTGCCCTATGCCCAGCCAGCACCAAGGGGATGAGTGAGTGAACACCCTGCCCTGTCCATCCCTCCCCCTCCTTGAGCTTCTCTCTCTCACACGCGCATACACGCAAACAACGCACCATATACGCAAACAACGTACCATACACACACAGAGGGCCTGTGAATCAGAGCAACAGATTGAACCCCTTGGTATGGCACTTAAACTAATTGAGAATAAAGTCAGGGTGCAGGTTGTAAGACCAGAATCCTTTTCAGGGGTCAGAGGGCAGATGATTAGGAGTGTTCTATCCCTGTTGGATCATCTATATGGTCTGAATAAGGCTTTGTGTAACATGAATACAGTAACTGACCAGAACAGACTAACCTTCTAACTGACAGACAGGTAATCCTGTAAGGGATTACAAAATAAATGGTCACTGTAATTCGTTACGTTACCAGCAAAAATATTGTAATCAGATTACCGATACTTTTGAAAAACTAGATGATTACTTCAAGGATTACTTTTAAATTCAGAAAGGATGTTTGCGAGAGAAAAAAAATATTTGATACTTCTCTGTTTTCTCAATGACATCCAAAACAGCATTGCTGCTCTCTCATTCAGCTATTTGTGCCTTATGGATTGGGGTTGTTGTGGATGGCTGTTCACAAACCTAAATGTGTATTTGAACCCAATAATGATTGAATTCAAGAAGTTTAAGCTGCCTATCAATCATTGTTTTTGAAACCGGTGGACAGACAGTGAGAAATGGCCTTTTGCAACAGCTGCATAGTGCAGATCCAAGAGAGTGGAATAAAAGTGGGACTTTTCGAGCTCAATCTAATTCATGCTGATGAGAAGAAAAAAATAATAATAGTGAAGACATCAAAACTATGAAATAACACATAAGGGATCATGTAGAAACCAAAAAAACTCTTAAACAAATCAAAATATATTTTAGATTTTAGATTCTTCAAAGTAGCCACCTTCTGCCTTGATGACAGCTTTGCACAATCTTAACAAAGCATGCCATTCCATGAGCGCAGCATTTATTTTTCAACAGGAATCAATGAGCCCAATCAGTCCTCCATGACAACAAAATCATAATCAACAGAGGACTGCTGGCTAATAAGTCCTTAGTTTTGGGGTCACGCTCAGGTTAAACAATTTGGCTAAACTACACCTCCATATTTCCAAGTCCTTTTCTTAATGATCAAGTATAACATTTATTGGAATGACTGGAATTCTGCTGGACTTTGGTTTTTAATGTAAAGATATAATTTAATCATATTATTTATTATATGTGGTAGAACGTGATGGGTTAGAAGAAGCCTACATAACCAACTCCTAAAGTAAAATTGAACATCCATATATGGCCTGCTATGTAAACTTTAACATTGATTTATCCTGCAATAGATGTCTTTCAGTTGGTAACGTACATTTTTGTCTTCTTCTAATGCCTCTTTAGGGGAATGTAGGCTCATCTAAAAGTAAGGGAATGTAGGCTCATCTAAAAGTAATGGAATGTAGTCAGATTACGTTACTGAGTTTGGGTAATCCAAAAGTTACGTTATCGATTACATTTCTGGACAGGATAACTGACAGACTATAGTAACTGACCAGAACAGACTAACCTTCTAACTGACAGACTATTATAGAGGGCAACCAAATCGTGATCCTGTTTTTAATCAATACAGAGAAAACATACTCCTACTCTGCCGTTCAGGGCGCTGAAGAGGTCAAGCAGGGTGTTTGTCTGCAACCCCTGACCTCATCTCCCCAGTCTGTAGTGTTCACGCCTGACCTTTGACCCTGGATGTCTTTGGTCCTTGAGTTCAAATGCAGACCGTGAACCTGTCATTGAATTCCCAGAGGGGAGGGGGAGGGGAATTCCACCATCGTCTTTTGTTGTGCTCCCGCTCTCATTTCCACAAGGAGTGGTGGACCAGAGTGAGGTGGGGGTCCAGATATCAGAGTAGTGGACCAGAGTGAGGTGGGGGTCCAGATATCAGAGTGGTGGACCAGAGTGAGGTGGGGGTCCAGATATCAGAGTAGTGGACCAGAGTGAGGTGGGGGTCCAGATATCAGAGTGGTGGACCAGAGTGAGGTGGGGGTCCAGATATCAGAGTAGTGGACCAGAGTGAGGTGGGGGTCCAGATATCAGAGTGGTGGACCAGAGTGAGGTGGGGGTCCAGATATCAGAGTGGTGGGCCAGAGTGAGGTGGGGGTCCAGATATCAGAGTGGTGGGCCAGAGTGAGGTGGGGGTCCAGATATCAGAGTGGTGGGCTAGAGTGAGATGGGGGTCCAGATATCAGAGTGGTGGACCAGAGTGAGGTGGGGGTCCAGATATCAGAGTAGTGGACCAGAGTGAGGTGGGGATCCAGATATCAGAGTGGTGGACCAGAGTGAGGTGGGGGTCCAGATATCAGAGTGGTGGGCCAGAGTGAGGTGGGGGTCCAGATATCAGAGTGGTGGGCCAGAGTGAGGTGGGGGTCCAGATATCAGAGTGGTGGGCTAGAGTGAGGTGGGGGTCCAGATATCAGAGTGGTGGACCAGAGTGAGGTGGGGGTCCAGATATCAGAGTGGTGGGCCAGAGTGAGGTGGGGGTCCAGATATCAGAGTGGTGGACCAGAGTGAGGTGGGGGTCCAGATATCAGAGTGGTGGGCCAGAGTGAGGTGGGGGTCCAGATATCAGAGTGGTGGGCTAGAGTGAGGTGGGGGTCCAGATATCAGAGTGGTGGACCAGAGTGAGGTGGGGGTCCAGATATCAGAGTGGTGGGCCAGAGTGAGGTGGGGGTCCAGATATCAGTGGTGGGCCAGAGTGAGGTGGGGGTCCAGATATCAGAGTGGTGGGCCAGAGTGAGGTGGGGGTCCAGATATCAGAGTAGTGGGCTAGAGTGAGGTGGGGGTCCAGATATCAGAGTGGTGGGCCAGAGTGAGGTGGGGGTCCAGATATCAGAGTGGTGGGCTAGAGTGAGGTGGGGGTTCAGATATCAGAGTGTTGGGCTAGAGTGAGGTGGGGGTACAGATATCAGAGTGGTGGGCTAGAGTGAGGTGGGGGTTCAGATATCAGAGTGGTGGGCTAGAGTGAGGTGGGGTCCTGATATCAGAGTGGTGGGCTAGAGTGAGGTTGGGGTCCAGATATCAGAGTGGTGGGCTCGAGTGAGGTGGGGTCCAGATATCAGAGTGGTGGGCTAGAGTGAGGTGGGGTCCAGATATCAGAGTGGTGGGCTAGAGTGAGGTGGGGGTCCAGATATCAGAGTGGTGGGCTAGAGTGAGGTGGGGTCCAGATATCAGAGTGGTGGGCTAGAGTGAGGTGGGGGTCCAGATATCAGAGTGGTGGGCTAGAGTGAGGTGGGGTCCAGATATCAGAGTGGTGGGCTAGAGTGAGGTGGGGGTCCAGATATCAGAGTGCTGGGCTCGAGTGAGGTTGGGGTCCAGATATCAGAGTGCTGGGCTCGAGTGAGGTTGGGGTCCAGATATCAGATTTCAGTATTTAATTACCATTTAAAACAAATATATATATTTTTTTTGTATGGAGGATTATTAGACTGTGTATATCTGCTCAGTTCATCTAACTCTATTGGTAATGAGAATATACGGGCCCCCAATCTCATACAGACCCACAGACAGTAGACATCGATATAAGCATAGGTTCCTTTGTTCTGTATCACATCCAGCATAGCATCCTAACAGCACCTAGATAGAGCCACAATATCCAGTCAGTCCCACGCATCACCGGGAACCAAACGCCACGGAAACATTTCATTAGCATAATTAACTTCCATCAGTCGAGGCCTTCTCACTTTCATATCTCCCAGCGTCTCCAGAGAGTCTGTTAAAGCATTGTGCTGCTTATATTAACACCAGTCCATTCGGCCCCCTAAACTGTAATATCTCCTGGTATGGGGTCCCAATGACATTTCTGCTGTAGTGACAGTGAGTTATTTCCCCATAGCCAATACTGGGCATTTCTGGGGAAAGAAAATAAGTTACCAGAGGAGATGGCACAGGTGTTCAAAACAATGACATTTCTGCATCGTGGGTCGGGCACAGACTACCCATAACATGATGCAGCTACCATTATGCTTGGAAATATGAAGAGTGGTACTCAGCAATCTGTTGTATAGGATTTGCCCCAAACATAAGTTTGTATTCAAGACATGAAGTTAATTTCTTTGCCACATTTTTTGCAGTATTACATTAGTGCCTTTTTGCAAACAGGAAGCACGTTTTGGAATATATTTTATTCTGTACAGACTTCCTTCTTTTCACTCTGTCAATTAGGTTAGTATTGTGGAGTAACTACAATATTGTTGATCCATCCTCAGTTTTCTCCTATCACAGCCATTTAACTCTGTAACTGTTTTAAAATCCCCATTTGTATCATGGTGAAATCCCTGAGCAGTTTCCTTCCTCTCCAGCAACTGAGTTAGGAAGGACGCCTATATCTTTGGATGGTGTATCAATACACCCAGTCACTACAAAGTGTAATTAATAACTTCACCATGCACCATGTGGTTGAATCTGTGTTTGAAATGCACTGCTTGACTGAGGGACCTTACAGATAATTGTTGGGTTGTTAGATGAGGTAGTTATTACAAAAAAATCATAGTAATACTCATGAATTTATTTAGGCTCGCCATAACAAAGGGGTTGAATACTTATTGACTGAAGAAATTTTAGCTTTACACTTTGTATTAATTTGTAAAAATAAAAACATCATTTCACTTTGACATTATTGGGTATTTTGTGTAGACCAGTGACAAAAAAATCTACATTTTTTACATTCAGGCTGTAAAATGTCAAGGGGTGTGAATACTATCTGAGGTACTGGAGTTTCTTACTGGAGTTCCTTACTGGAGATTCTTACTGGAGTTTCTTACTGGAGTTTCTCACTGGAGTTCCTTACTGGAGATTCTTACTGGAGATTCTTACTGGAGTTTCTTAATGGAGTTTCTTACTGGAGATTCTTACTGGAGTTTCTTACTGGAGTTTCTTACTGGAGTTTCTTACTGGAGTTCCTTACTGGAGATTCTTACTGGAGATTCTTACTGGAGTTCCTTACTGGAGTTTCCTACTGGAGTTTCTTACTGGAGTTTCTTACTGGAGTTTCTTACTGGTGTTGATAACCAAGACGACACCAATGCTCCTGAGTGGCCGAGTTACAGTTTTGACTTCAATCTGCGTGAACATCTATGGCAAGACTTGAAAATGGCTGTCCAGCAATGATCAACAACCAACTTGACAGAGTTTGAAGAATTATTAATAAAATACAATCCAGGTGTGAAAAGCTCTTATAGACTTATCCAGAAAGACTAAGAGTTGTAATCGCTGCCAAAGGGGATTCTGACATGTATTGATTCAGGTGGTTGAATACTTATGTAATCGAGATATTAGTGTTTTATTTTAATATATTTTTTTTACAAATGTTACATTTGTGTAGATATTATATATTATATATGTTGTGTAGATCGTAGACAAAAAAATGACAATTAAATCAATTTTAATCCCACTTTGTTACACAACAAGATGTGGAAAAGGTCAAGGGGTGTGAATACTTCCTGAAGGCCCTGTATGTTCATACGGGTGCACGCATGCAAAAATGTCATGTGTGGAAAGGAACAGCACTCCACTATTTTATGTTCCTAGGCTTATGAAAACTTCTGAACATTTTAATATAAAATTCCTGTCACTTGTCGTCATGCCGACCCCCCCCCCCCCGCAGTGATGTAAAGTGTATAAGTAAAAATACTTTTGAGTACTACTTAAGTCGTTTTTTTCTGTGTCAGTAATTTACTTTACTATTTATATTTTTTACAACTTATACTTTTACTTCACTACATTCCTAAAGAAAATAATGTCGTTTTTACTCCATACATTTTCCCTGACAACCCAAAAGTACTCGTCACATTTAGAATGCTCAGGCAGGATAGCAATATGGTCTGTATATGCACCTATCAATCATCCCTACTGCCTCTGACCTGGCAGACTCACTAAACACAGATACTGAGTTTGTAAATGTGAGTGTGGGAGCGTGCCCTTATCTGTCTGTAAAAAAATAGAATTGTCAAAAATCATGGCGTCTGGTTTGCTTAATATCAGGAATGTTATGTATAGCATTTACTCTTACTCAAGTAGTATTGTACTGGTTACTTGAGTCATTTTCTACGAAGGTATCTTTACTTTTACTCAAGTATGACGAGTCAGTAGTTTTTCCACCACTGTAGTTTTATGACGGTAACACACATCCCTCTTCATGTTTTATGATGGTAACACACATCCCTCTTCATGTTTTATGATGGTAACACACATCCCTCTTCATGTTTTATGATGGTAACACACATCCCTCTTCATGTTTTATGAAGGTAACACACATCCCTCTTCATGTTTTATGATGGTAACACACATCCCTCTTCATGTTTTATGACGGTAACACACACATCCCTCTTCATGTTTTATGATGGTAACACACATCCCTCTTCATGTTTTTATTGAATGACTCTTTCCTTAATCACTGTGTGTCAGTTGGACTGACCAAGGGATCAAATCAAATCAAATCGTATTGGTCGCATACACGTTACTGTGTGTCAGTTGGACTGGCCAAGGGATCAAATCAAATTGTATTGGTCGCATACACGTTACTGTGGGTGTAGCAAAATCCTTTACAGAAGAGACAATAAGATACACAAGGCCTGAAACTAAACAATATGTACACAGATTAACTCATTGGTGAATTATAAGGAGTGAATAACGAGAAGCAGTTGATTTTCTAGTTGTGTTGATGTTGGTGGTAATGTGTGTTCCTTCACTCTCTGTCTAGCTCTTATTCTAACCTGCTGTTTTCACACACACACACACACACACACACACACACACACACACACACACACACACACACACACACACACACACACTTCTTTGAACTCAAGTTAGCACAATGATGACCCCATGTGGCCATTTAAGGGACTACAGTGGGAAAACAAATATTGAATATGGTATTTTTCTATAAAACAATGATAATCCATGAATATGATATTCAAAGTATACTTTATTATGCAAAAACAGAACATGTTCCAGCATAAAAGAAAAATGGAAATGTCAAATTTGTCAGGAGTAAATTGTGTGATATTCTCCACAAGCTGCAATTTCCTGGAGAACAAAAACATCAAGTGCACACAGTGTAAAAGTAGGCAGTGCAAGTAAGCCTACAAGTGTCAGTGAGGGGAGCTGCAATGCTTTGTGGGTGCTGTAGTCTCTACTTTGTGGGTGCTGTAGTCTCTACTCACAGATCAGTCTCTCCTTGTCCTGTAACATCCTAATCAGCCGTGGTTCTGCTGTGGAATGACTCAGTGGAATGTGGGACAACAGGTCTCAGAACAGTCAGTCAGTCCTCTGAGCAGACAGACACAGACATGGAGGCCAGAGGCAGTCAGGTCTCAGAACAGTCAGTCAGTCCTCTAAGCAGACAGACACAGACATGGAGGCCAGAGGCAGTCAGGTCTCAGAACAGTCAGTCAGTCCTCTAAGCAGACAGACACAGGCATGGAGGCCAGAGGCAGTCAGTTGGCTGTCAGTTGGCTATGTGATGATGCAGACAAGGTGTCTTCTTTACAGAAACAGAGTTGGTCCAAAACCCCACCAAGGACAAGGTCTAAGATCCTTATCCTGGCCAAAAGATAATGGACTCTCTGGATACAGACTGAGGAGAGAAACCTGAGAATAAAAATGAACAGTCAGTTGTAATAGAGTGTTTTTTGTGCTGTTAAGACAGCAGCTAGCTCCATAATCATGCTAGATAATAATCAACACAAAGTTCAAGACAGACAGAGATCACTACACCAAGAGGAGACCGTCACACAGGCTTAATCATACAACACTAACCAGAATGAGCAACACATGGTGCACTTCTGGTTCAACATCAGAGAGAGCACACAGTACATCTTAGACACCACCATCATGTCTCAATGGTCTACGCTTTTCTGTTGTCCAAGAGCATTGAAACCCTGTGTGTTGGAATCTCAGTCATCATTCTGTTGTGGTAGAAATGAGCCGTTGGTACACTACAGTACAAGCTATGACAATGACAGCGAATAACCTGCAGATATGTCATCCCCGGTGTTTGAAAGGCGGTGGTATCTACTGCCCTTGTCCTGGATCCATGGGTTATAGAGATGGTGGTATCTACTGCTCCTGTCCTGGATCCATGGGTTGTAGAGATGGTGGTATCTACTGCCCCTGTCCTGGATCCATGGGTTGTAGAGATGGTGGTATCTACTGCCCCTGTCCTGGATCCATGGGTTGTAGAGATGGTGGTATCTACTGCCCCTGTCCTGGATCAATGGGTTGTAGAGATGGTGGTATCTACTGCCCCTGTCCTGGATCCATGGGTTGTAGAGATGGTGGTATCTACTGCCCCTGTCCTGGATCCATGGGTTGTAGAGATGGTGGTATCTACTGCCCCTGTCCTGGATCAATGGGTTGTAGAGATGGTGGTATCTACTGCCCCTGTCCTGGATCCATGGGTTGTAGAGATGGTGGTATCTACTGCCCCTGTCCTGGATCAATGGGTTGTAGAGATGGTGGTATCTACTGCCCCTGTCCAGGATCCATGGGTTGTAGAGATGGTGGTATCTACTGCTCCTGTCCTGGATCCATGGGTTGTAGAGATGGTGGTATCTACTGCTCCTGTCCTGGATCCATGGGTTGTAGAGATGGTGGTATCTACTGCCCCTGTCCTGGATCCATGGGTTGTAGAGATGGTGGTATCTACTGCCCCTGTCCTGGATCCATGGGTTGTAGAGATGGTGGTATCTACTGCTCCTGTCCTGGATCCATGGGTTGTAGAGATGGTGGTATCTACTGCCCCTGTCCTGGATCCATGGGTTGTAGAGATGGTGGTATCTACTGCCCCTGTCCTGGATCCATGGGTTGTAGAGATGGTGGTATCTACTGCCCCTGTCCTGGATCCATGGGTTGTAGAGATGGTGCATTCATCCAACTACCTGTGAGAACATTTATTTTGTTAGTAAAAAAAAGAGAGACAGAGACAGAGAGAGAGAGAGAGACAGAGACAGAGACAGAGACAGAGACAGAGAGAGAGAGAGAGAGAGAGAGAGAGAGAGAGAGAGAGAGAGAGAGAGACAGAGACAGAGACAGAGACAGAGAGAGAGAGAGAGAGAGAGACAGAGACAGAGACAGAGACAGAGACAGAGACAGAGTGAGACACAGAGACAGAGAGAGAGAGAGAGAGAGAGAGACAGACAGAGACAGAGTGAGACACAGAGACAGAGACAGACAGAGACAGACAGAGAGAGAGAGAGAGAGAGAGAGAGAGAGAGAGAGAGAGAGAGAGAGAGAGACAGACAGACAGAGACAGAGTGAGACACAGAGACAGAGACAGACAAACTAACCTAACTGTTAACCTGCAGTAATGATGTAGTATGCCTGCATCATCATGTCTGAATGGTCTTCTGCTGTCTGTTGTCTAATATTAGTGGCAGCAACACATGACAACACCAAATAGTAGCAACACAACATGACAACAACACGGTAGCAAAACAACATGGCAGCAGCACAACATGGTACAAACATTGTTAGGCACAGACAACAGCACAAAGGGCAAGAAGGTAGAGACAACAATACATCAGGCGAAGCAGCCTAAACTGTCAGTAAGAGTGTCCATGATTGCGTCTTTTGAGTGTTTTTTTGCAGCTCGTTCCAGTCACTAGCTGCAGCAAACTGAAGAGGAGCGACCCAGGGATGTGTGTGCTTTGGGGACCTTTAACAGAATGTGGCTTGTAGAACGGGTGTTACATGTGGAGGATGAGGGCTGCAGTAGATATCTCAGATAGGGGGGAGTGAGACCTAAGAGGGTTTTATAAATAAGCATCAACCAGTGGGTCTTGCGATGGGTATACAGAGATGAGGTAGGAGTATAGAGTGCAGTGATGTGTTCTATAAGGAGCATTGGTGGCAAATCTGATGGCAGAATGGTAAAGATGTTAGCTACAGTGGGACTTTTTTTAATATAAAAGAGCTTTATAAATTAAAACATAGCAATGTATCAACCTACGTGACATCATAGGGCCAACCAACTTTCTGGTAGAGAATGTAGTGATGAGTACTAAAATCGTCACCCATAATAAAGCGCATTGTGCTATGATAAACTGCATCTAGCAGCATCCCACCCTGCATCCCACTGCTGGCTTGCTTCTGAAGCTGAGCGGGGTTGGTCCTGGTCAGTCCCTGGATGGGAGACCACATGCTGCTGGAGGGCAGCTGGTCTAAAAAATATCCCAATGCCCAAGGGCAGTGATTGGGGACATTGCCCTGTGTAGGGTGCTGACTTTTGGATGGGATGTTAAACAGGTGTCCTGACTCTGAGGTCATGAAAGATCCCATGGCACTTATCGTAAGAGTAGGGGTGTTAACCCTGGTGTCCTGGCTAAATTCCCAAGCTGTCCCTCATACCATCACGTTCACCTAATCATCCCCAGTTTACAATTGGCTCATTTATTCCCCTCCTCTCCACTGTAACTATTCCCCAGGTCGTCGCTGTAAATGAGAATGTGTTCTCAGTCAATTTACCTGGTAAAATAACGTTCAAATAATAAATCAAATCTAACGGCTTTAATGAATTAGCAGCCGCATTCATATAGATGATGTCGCCATAATCTAGGCGATAGGAACGTTAACTGAATAATCTGCTTTCTACTATTTAGCGAGAGGCAAGACCTATATTTCTATAGAAGAAGCACATTTTTATACTCAGTTTATTAACTAACTCATCAATATGCTTTTTAAATAGACAGCTTTTCATCTATCCAGATGCCCATATATTTGTAAGCACGGACACAATCAATGTGGACACCATCCAAAGTACATGTGCTTAAATCAGACTTATTTTTATGCGCTCTAGAGAACAACATATACTTCGTTTTACCTGCATTCATAGGCAGGAAAGAAGAGGAATGTGTACGCTTCAGTGGATTTACTGTTTTCTAAAATGTTGAGATAGAGCTTGAAAAGCTGTCGGTTGATTTAGCTGTCTTCATCAAGATAGTACATCAGTTTCTCAATTGTCTGAAAGATTGCCAGTCCACCAGAGTCAGTTCCTCTTGCTTTAGCCCAGGCATTATTTCTCTTCTGAATAAACTCAAGATAATTCCGAAGAAAACCAAGGGTTCGATCTATCTTTGACTCTGAATTGTTTAAAAGAGACGTGGTTATCTGCCAGAGGAGTAAATATGGAGGACACATTTTCTAGAGCCAACTCAAGGTCAGGAATACAGGGGACGGTGGCTCAATCAGAGTAGAACATGTCATTAAAAAGAACTTGATTAGAAAACTTTTTGCAATTTATCTTCTTAATTTAACAAGGATTATTATGTTCATCTGTTTCATATACTAATACATACTATGGGACAAAGATCACTGAGATCATATGCAAATACTCTACGAGACAAATATTTGTGGGGGTTATTTGTAAGAATGAAATCAATCAATTAAGAGTTAACAGGGTTTTTCACATTTAGCTGTGTGGGTTTTGAGATCAATTGAGTCAGATTAAAATCAATACATATACTCTTCAATTGATCTGAGGTCGGGGATAGCGAATCCAGATTCAAATTCCCGAAAATGTCCATAATTGTAGCCCAAACCAGGAAAACCTCGGACATGGCGACTCAGACTGAACTCTATTTGCTTAAATGATGTTTGAGCACAGAGTTAGGTTGGTTCACGTGCGCTCCTCCAGTACAAGCACCAGGTGGCGGTAGCACAATTTATGTTTTGCTCTATTCAGGCAATGAACACAGTCAGCTCTTACTCTGTGGATCTAGACGCAGTTCCTCTTAGGAAGTGTTGCATGAACGAATCTCCGTCGACAGTCATTCCACAGAAAATGTCCAAGTTACAGTTGTTGCAAGCGTTTTTCTCCGACCGATTAACAACAGTGGCCGTAGAGATATCCGTGGCAGTGGAAAAGGCGTTTGCCGAGTACCAGGATGAGATCTCTCGTTCAAAGGAGGAGACTCAACGCCTGCAGAGGCTGCTGGATTCGGTTTTTAATCCCGATGTAAAATTACACAAAGCAGGTAAACTATCAACAAGCTTGCCATTCATTAGCTGCTTTTGGCAACACTGGTGTATTTACACACTAGTGTTGACCATTCGTTAAGCCCCGCCACCGACTATTTGGCAACCAATCGCAGCTCCAATGCAATTGTCGTCGAGCGACACCTCGGACAAACTCACGTTTGAATCCACTGACATGTTTTTAAATGTGTGTACTGTATGGGATTTCGTTTATTTTATGCCTGCTACGTTATGGGTTTGGGAACGCTGTCAGCAGGGTCACTGCCCTTTTTAAATACGTCACTCATTGAGCGGATTCGATTATGCTGAGCCGGGGCACCGGTCTATGGCCCGTGATGTGAACAGGCGAAAGTGGTAAGGGAGGAGCACCCTTTTCAAATGGAACAGTCATCTGCGCCGCTCGGTCATGTTGTCGACAAGCCAGCATGGTGCATCGTCCGGAAACATACACCATCTCTGTTCCATTAAATATGTTAGGCTTTTCAATCTAGTTTGGAAGGCAGATTAAGTGTTTTTATCAAAAGCAATCACGTTTGCATGTGAAAACACAGAATCCTACTCTACGTGTGCTAATTAATCACTTTTGTTTTGTGCCGACTTTACCGTGGGACTTGAATGGGGCACCTGGCTCAAATACACCAGCCTTAATAAAAGCACCTATATAACGCTGTGTATGTAAATTATGCTAACATTATCTAATAAATGATGTCATTACAGTCTCAGGTCACAGAGGGCGTTTATTTATTGAAATGTATAGATTTTTCTTGAAAGTTATTTCATCTTTCTTTCCAGACCCCCCGCAGCTCACTCTCACTGTTTCTGGAGATGAGGTTCCCCCTGAGCAGCAGCGCTGTGAGGAGGAGTGGAGCGATCAAGAGATCATCGAGTCCATATTCATTTCCCCCTGTGTGGAAAGCAACAGTGATCAGGACTCACCCGAGTGCTCACGACTTTACCAAACTCTGAAGAACTCCCTTCCCACCATTGTAGCAGAACCGATCCAAACAAATCCAGATGGAGAGGACAACAAAATATCAGAATATACCAGTGACACTCCTCTCACACAATTAAAGCCTCTCAAAATGAAGAGAACACGGTTAAAGAAAGGACAAAGATCTTATATCTGCACCGAGGGCAAGACAACCAGTGAGTTGAATGCGCCATTGAGGCTTCACACAAGGAAGAGGCTCTACAGTTGTACCGAGTGCACGGCAACCTATGACAGACCTTGTCATTTGGAAATACACAAAAGAACTCACACAGGTGAGAAACCATACGAGTGCAAAGACTGTGGTAAATGCTTCAACCGCAAGAATAGCCTAACGATGCATATGCTAACTCACACAGGGGAGAAATCGTTCTGCTGCCATGAATGTGGCAAACGATTCGGTCTAAACACGAGACTGATACTTCACATGAGGACACACACAGGGGAGAAGCCACACAAGTGCCCTTTCTGTGCCAGATGCTTTACATTTCCAAGTCACTTAAGTCGTCACAAGAAGCTCCACACAGGAGAGAGACCACATCAATGCAACGTATGTGGGAAATGCTACACGCGGAAGGAACACCTGACAGACCATATGACATCCCACAGTGGAGCAAAACCATACAGCTGTATGCAATGTGGCAAATGCTACGCACTGCAAGGAAACCTGAGAGCGCATATGGCGAGTCACACGGGGAATAAGCTGTTGTGCAGGTGCGCTGTGTGTGGACTAGGTGTTCTAAATCTAAGTCGCCACATGCAGGAAGTTCACACAGGAGGCAAACAGCATCAGTGCCAAGATTGTGGGAAGTGCTTCAACCGAAAGGAAAAACTGACAGAGCACATGAGGACTCACACGGGAGAGAAACCGTATCGATGTCATGATTGCGGCGAATGCTTTAGGCTCAATGTAACCCTGAAGAAACACATGATGACACACACATCTGAGGCAATTGCTGTTCCATGAGAGAAGATGTGAGAACTCAAGATGGGACATACACAGGGGGAAATCTGTGTAGCGCAATGCATGTTTCAGCAATATTGTTTAGATGTTTCAATGTTCACATTCAATGTTCATTTTTATTCACTTATTTTTATACATGGCCCATTTGTAACTTTCATCTCAAAGTTAACCTTTATCTGTCTGTACCTTTCAGCCGTTGTTGGTGCTTTCTGTTGGTATCAATAAAAAAATGATCAACATGGAAACTCACATTGCTGCTGTTTCTATAAAGCACAAAGACTGCATTTCTAACACCCTGAGTCCCTCTGGTAGAATCTTACTCAGGACATCTGAAACATGTTTTAGTTTTATGAATGACTGTCTGTCGACTTGGGAGCAGAGAGGGAGGTTCTCCACTTTTGTAAACTATGTGCACTCCAAGGATATTTGTTGCAGGGCTCATTGTTCAGTAAATATGTCTTGATTAACAAGAGACCGTTATTATGACAGCCTATTTTTCATCAAAACTCTGCTCAGGTAGATGGAAACGTGGTAGATGGAAACGTGGTAGATGGAAATGTGGTAGATGGAAACGTGGTAGATGGCAACGTGGTAGATGGAAACGTGGTAGATGGAAACGTGGTAGATGGAAATGTGGTAGATGGAAACGTGGTAGATGGAAACGTGGTAGATGGAAACGTGGTAGATGGAAATGTGGTAGATGGAAACGTGGTAGATGGAAATGTGGTAGATAGAAACGTGGTAGATGGAAACGTGGTAGATGGAAATGTGGTAGATGGAAACGTGGTAGATGGAAACGTGGTAGAAAAGTGACCGTTCATGAAACGTGATCATGATTCAGGGCGTCAGGTAGCCTAGCGGTTAAGAGCGTTGTGTCAGTAACTGAAAGTTTGCTGGTTTGAATCCCCGATCAGACTAGGTGAAACATCTGTAGACATGCCCTTGAGCAAAGCACTTAACACTAATCGCTCTTGTAAATTGCTCTGGATTAGAGTGTCTGCTAAATCAGCAGATCTCAAACTTCTCCTCGGCGACCCCCAGTCATTCCAGTTATTTGATGTGTTCCAGAGTTAGCGCCCCTGATTCAACTTGTTAACTAATTAGGTGAAAAAAATCTGTTGCTCTGCCGTTGAGCAAGGCACTTAATCCTGACTGCTCCAGGGGTGCTGTACAGCGGTTACCCTGTTCATGACCCCCCTTCCCTGCGGGTGTCTCAGGGGGATTTGGGATATGCAACAACAAAAAATGTCAGGACAAATATATCACCCCCCAAAAAAATTATGATTCATTATCAAGCCCTTGAATAGGTGAATCAGGTGAGCTAGTTCACAGCTACAACAAAATAATGAAAAGTTTGTGGGTCCCGAGGAGAGTTATGTTACACTGTATTTTATTAGGATCCACATTAGCTGTTGTGAAAGCAGCAGCTACTCTTCCTGGGGTCCACACAAAACATGACATAATACAGAACACTAATAGACAAGGCCAGAACTATATCAATTTAAAAATGGCACACGTAGCCTACATATCAATACATAGAAACGATCTAGGTCAAATCGGAGAGAGGCGTTGTACCATGAGGTGTTGCTCTATCCGTTTTTTAAAACCATGTTTGCTGTTCATTTGAGCTATATGAAATGGAAGGGAGTTCCATGCAATAATGGCTCTATATAATACTGTACGCTTTCTTGAATTTGTTCTGGATTTGGGGACTGTGAAAAGACCCCTGGTGGTGTGTGTGTGTGTGTGTGTGTGTGTGTGTGTGTGTGTTGACTATGCAAACAAATTTGAATTTACAACACATGAATGTTTCTTATAAAAAGAAGAAGTGATGCAGTCAGTCTCTCCTCAACTCTTAGCCAGCACCAAATAATGTAGTCTCCTCAACTTGTTCAACAGCCGCACCATTCATTACCAGATTCAGCTGAGGTCTAGAACTTAGGGAATGATTTGTACCAAATACAATGCTCTTGGTTTTAGAGATGTTCAGGACCAGTTTATTACTGGCCACCCGTTCCAAAACAGACTGCAACTCTTTGTTAAGGGTTTCAGTGACTTCAATAGCAGTTGCTGATGCATATATGAAGCATCACTGTGCTAAATGTAATCAATCCATCCATACCCATTCTGCCCTGTCCTTTCTATGTGCACTGAGCTATAAGAACAACGGCTATTACTCCAGTACAGCAGGTGGCAGTGCAATGTCGGTTACGACGTTTCAGCCAATAAATGAACCATGAAAAAACAGAGGCAGTGTTTACGACTTTTTTACGACAAAATGTTCTTACTTTTCTCTGTTTACGTCCTAGTCCTGTTCAACACATATATCCCTAATCTTTGTCGTGGCTCAATGTTATTACTTTATTAAACCTAAAATGTCTAAACTACATTCGTTGAATGCGTTTCTTACTGCCCGATTAACTGCGGCGGCTGTGGATATATTCGGGGCAGTGGAGAAGACTATAACAGCGTACCAGGAAGAAGTATCCAGATCAAAAGTGGAGAACGACCATCTACGGAGGCTGTTGCTAGATTTCGGTTTCAAACCTGATAGAGAATCACAAATACCAGGTGTGTAACACGAATCAGCAACCTATGGTTCTGTAAACATTATTACGATTATTATCTAGCTAGTTAGACAACTGTGACAACCATAGGACTAGTTAATGACTGCTGAACTGTACTGAACCTCGATTGTTATTAGCTAGCTAATCAGGCATCGGAATTAGATAGGGATCACTTCTCACTGCACTCTATAATGTTAGTGTGAGTCTAGTCTGTAAATGTGTTGCGAGCTAAGGGGAAGAAGTAAAACTGAAGTGTGTTGATATATCTCAATGGTAAGTAACTTCCCCATCTTTCCTTTCAGACCCCCAGCAGCTCACTGTCTCTGTCTCTGGAGAGGAGGTTCCCTCTAAGCAGGAGTGGAGTGATCAAGAGGACACAGAGACCATATTCATTCCCCCCTGTGTGGAAAGTGCCAGTGATCAGGACTCACCCCAGAGCTCATACCTTTACCAAATTGGGAAGAACAGCAAGAGGGACTCTCTTCCCACCAACTCAACAGAACCGATCAAAACCAATCACGATGGAGAGGACTACGGGGCATCAGAATCAACCAGTAACTCTCAGACCATGTCAAAGTCAAAACATACACAGGCAAAGAAAGGACAAAGTCCTCTTGACACTGGGATAACCAGTGAGCTGAGAGCACCAATGGTGGCTCACACAGGTGATAGACCATACAAGTGCCCTGTGTGCAGGAAAAGGTTTACTAATAACAACCATTTAAAAACACATCAGAGAATTCACACAGGGGAGAGGCCACATTGGTGCACAGAATGTGGTAAGTGCTTCAGCCGCAAGGGGGATCTGGGCACACACATGAGGACTCACACAGGAGAGAAACCGTACCAGTGCAGCGTTTGTGGCAAAAGCTTCAGGCGAAACCGACTGAATGAGCATATGAGGGTACACACAGGGGAAAGACCCTATCGGTGTGCCGACTGTGAGAAGGGCTTTATTTCAGTAAGTGACCTAAAACGCCACCAGCGCATTCACACGGGAGAAAAGCCTTTTCGGTGTGACAGTTGCGGAAAATGCTTCAGTCAGATGACAACCTTGAAGAAACATATGAGGACTGTTCATAAGAAGGTTCAATTGCAGAGCAGTGAGGAAAGCCCAGATCCCTGCTAGCATTAGGGACTCCTGTTCATTTATGTGATAATGGCAAACAGCACAGGACATATGTTATGTTAACCTTGGTACCATCTGCGTGTGCCTTAGACAATTTCTCTGACTATTGCTGTCATTCATTCATGCAATTTTGTGTGTTGTAAATCTCTTCTACAGAACAGTTGCTTTCTTTCAGGACACTGCTCTAACACCAAGATCTACCAGATGACAATCATCATGTATTGTTGTTACTTGACATTAAAGTGGATATACTGGGGGCTTTCAAACTCTGTGCCAACATTGATAGAATTAAATAATAATATTTTTTTTGGGGGGGGTCTTATTTGTCCTGTTGCACACAAGTGTGTAATGGAAACGTGTTTGTTGCATATCCCAACTGCCCCTAAGACACCCTCAGTGAGTGGGGCCAGGGTCACCATTGTCCAGCTCCCCTGGGGCAATTGGGTTAAGCACCTTGCTCAAGGGCCCAGCAACAGATTTCTTTCACCTTGTCGGCTCCGGGGATTCAACCCAGTGACCTTTCAGTTGCTGGCCCAACACTGTAACCCCGAGGCTACCTGCTGCCCAAGTTTGGAACAGTCACAAATCCCTCGCTAAAGCAAGTGCAGAAGCCTGCAACTAACTCATTGCCATGTGACCAAACTCTTGGGGTTGTTTTTACACATCCAGATTATGCCTAGTCCTGGATCATAACATACTTTCAACAATCTCTTCAACAAGAATGATTTTGAATCCAGGACTAGGTTTAACCTGTATTCGGGAAACCGGACCCTGGTATTTTCGTTTGAGATGTTTTGTCAGGCCTAATGTTAGGTTGTTAATCAGAGCAATGAACTAAAGGGACATACTGTCCAACACACTGTTTGTCATATCCTGTATGTACCCTGAATATACATACACAAAGACATCTATCAAGGCAAAATAGTTACGTTGTTTTTTATTATTGTTATCTTTATTATAAATGTTAGCTTTTTCATTTGTTTATGTAACCCACTTTATCATTTATTATGATTTACGTAGATAAAGTAGATAATTGCATTCCATACTTGAATTTTATAGTCAAACTGAATGTTCCCCATTACTTCTGTGCGTGGCTGACTTGTTCAACAGTGTCATGAGTTCTTCAGCTCAGCTAAATATTGTAAACTAATATGTAGTTTATCAAGTTATGTAGGTAAGATTTTGTTAATTCATTACAGATTATATCGTTATCTATTACAGATGGACTTTGTACTACATTATATTCATCTATTCAAATATGAAGTGCATGAGCCTACAACCTCTTGACACAACCAACAATCTTGGTATTTTCCTTTGAGTGTCTTTGCTTTTAGTATGTTTTCATAATCAGAGCAATGAAAAAAGACATACTGTGTACAACACCTGATGCATGCACCTTAAATATGCACAAGAAGTCTATGAACTACTTCCCCGACAAGTCATTCTATTGGTCAATTCAAGTAGCAGTACGAGGCGTGAGAGCAAGTATCGTTCTCCATTGGACGAGAGCAACTTGTTGCTTCAAACCGATTTCAAACAGCCAACGTGCGCGCCCCTGTCTCTCCAGCTCCCGAGCGCCGCCGTCCACACCGCGCTTTCGTCGATCCAAAATTCCGTCTGTCTCACGTGCTTTGTGAATATAAAAGCTCTCTTGTTTCCCTTCATCATGTCTAGTGTGTCACCAGACAAACGGCGAAAGATGGAGTCGGCGTTGGAGCAGCTGAAGAAACACACAGTGGTCGTGGCGGACACCGGAGACTTCAACGGTAACAGATTGGATTGACCGCTATGCACTAACGTTACTAGCCAAGGCTAGACAGGCATTCGCTAGAACACATTGATGTAACATGTTGCAAGGTTTATAGCTGCGTCAACGTTATCTACTTATCGTAGTCTGCTCGAATATTAATTCCGATAAACTTCTATGTTTTTAGCTTTTAAATTAATGTTGCTAGCTAGCTGTCGTATCATGTTTGGCTAATAATTAACTTACTGCACTTGTGGCTAACGTTAGCTAGTTATGACCACGGCTCTTGCACGTTCCATACATTGCCACTTGGTCGCTAATGTTGATTAACTATGGGAACTATATAGTTATGCGTTTCTATTTTCAGGTGTTGTCTAATTTAGAAGACGTTGTGAGCTATCAAACAGGAATTGCAATTTTAAAACAATGACTTACTCCTGTCAGGGCACGCACGTTAACGCTGTCACGCCCAACTACTCAACATTGGTTCTCCCACGTGAAACTAATGGGTTTTAGTAAAATGACACTAAATGCAGAGGACTACCTAAAAGACCGTTCAGCGTAGTTGGTTAGCTATATGATTTATACAAATGCCATGTTCACTGCCCTCGACTGACATTACTGTCTCCCAGATTAAGATAACTGGTTCCTCTTCCGTTTGAATAAGGAAGTAGGAATGATGTAATCCGTTAGTTCCATTGTGGTGTAAACCAAACATTTCCTCATGCTTGCACTGCAAGTCAGGATGACAAGACAGAAACGGTTTACCTGCCACAGGGTAATGTTAACCAGGCTGAAATGGGGCACACTAAGTGGATAGGCTTTGATGACATGCTGCTTCAGTCTACACAGAATGTTTATTCTCAGGATAAGTGAAGGGGTGTTGGAGCTTCACAGGTTTTGTTCCCTGAATGCAGTAGTCTTTAGGACAGGGTTATTTTCAAATGTTTTTGCTCTCTATAGAAAATACACTGTTGCAGGAACCTGAAGAATGTGTCTATAGGACCAGTCACTCAAATGGTCTATGATTCTGAAGATTGACCAAGTTATCTGTGACCTTGCTTCATGCCTCAGCATTGTGGTGAAAGGAACCTTGATGTACCCATAGGCCTGATTTCCATGTTGTGAAAGGGTGCCCTTGGCCAAATCCCATTGTGAAAGGACCTCACTGGCCAACTCTTGTGCGATGCAGTGCATTCATTGGTCAACTGGTTTGAAGACTGAAACTCTAACTGCAATACTGAAGGACAGTTGAACCACACCAGTTAGTATTGTATGTTGCTCTTCTCGTGGTGCTACAGTCATTTTACCTGTGGGTCATACCAGTAGGATTAAAACAGGAACAATCACTTTCAAACTTGATCAAGTTCAATAAACTCTTGTCTGGAATATAGTGTGATATATGGATGTTTGTCCATATTGCAAAGCTTAATACCTTGTCTACCTTAACATAGCTAAATTATTTAAGCTGACTCGTGATGGCTTTTAAGTGTTCTCATTGACAATATTTTGCTGGCATGCAGAATGGTGAACAGCTCGGTAAGTTGTACAATTCCTCAGTTATCCCAATGATGGGGAGGGTGTAAATTTAATCTCTTTCAATGGAATAAATGCATCAGATTACATTGGCACAGAACATGCTTTATCTTGCCAGTTGCTGTCTTTGTTCAAATGGGGGTGGTTAGTGTGTCTTATCTTAGGGTTGGTCTCTGTGTAGGCTTACATGACGGGACTGATTTAGCTAAGCCTTATTCCTTCAAGAAAAGACCTCACCAACAGACATGAGGGCTTCTGCTATGAGAATTACTAAAAGAAACAATCAATGAAAAGTGCCTCATAACTTTTCTCAAAGGAACACACATGGCATCTACTTATCCTTACATGTAAAACCCACACATGGCATCTGCAATATTGACTGGTTGCAAGCACAAGCCTGTTCAAACTGAGCAACCCTTTTTTTTTTTTTGTCCCTGTGAAATTTGTCAGTGCTTGGTTAAAAGTGCAACCCTGTACTCTTCCTGAACCATGTGGGAAACACATGGTCACTAGTGTTTATGCATGGCAGTCATCTGGTGTGCATAACAAATGGGAAGTAGTATACAAATTGCAGGAACACTTTAGCCTGAGGTTGCCCTTTTAACATGCCATGTTACTCTAACTACTTTTGTAATCTGTGTGGTTACTGCACACTCTAACTCGGTGTTACTGCACACTCTAACTCGGTGTTACTGCACACTCTAACTCGGTGTTACTGCACACTCTAACTCGGTGTTACTGCACACTCTAACTCGGTGTTACTGCACACTCTAACTCGGTGTTACTGCACACTCTAACTCGGTGTTACTGCACACTCTAACTCGGTGTTACTGCACTGTGGTAATTGCAGATGTGGCACATAATCATTGAACTATAGTGAAAAGGACAGGAACTTTGGTTTCTAATTGGGTGGGTCTTACTAATACATACATTCTATATAACTACCAGGTATTTGAAGTGCAGGCTTAATCCACATATCTGACCCCCTGGGGTATGCCTCAAGCTCTCATTGAACAGTTACACAATCTGTCTTGATAAAGTGAATCCAAAGCTCTTGATGTGGAGAATTGTCTGCATGTTTTTCCACAAACACAATATTTTCTGACTGCCTGGTTATCCAATCTTTCTCCAAAGACCTCCAACAGATAATTCAGTTACCAGAAGTTTGTACTGTTCATTCACAAACGGCTTGTTTGGATATGCTATTTTGGATTGTTTAATCACTGCCAGTAATACATAATGGTGATAACATGGGTGGCTGTGGGAATGGATTGCAAATCGCTGCATGTGACAGATCCAGCCATAAGGACTGGCTAAAAGAGTAGGGTATTTGACCAGAATGAGATGGTGAGAGCCTAGAATGTGTTAGTTGTTTTCAGAGAAACACAGGGGGCCTTTGTGCTTCATTGTGTTGCCTACTCCCTGTCAGTGGCAGAAGCTTGGCCAGCTGGTCTAAAGCCCATCGCCACAGGCCTCCCTCAGTGTAGCTGACATGGCATATCACAATGATGGCAGTATACTAATCAAAACTGTAACTGGCGAATACCCTGACCGTAGGCTAACAAGGCTATAGTAAAGGCCCTCCAGTGCAAAGTAGGAAAAGCAAAACAATTGGTGTAGCCTAGTGGTTAGCACGTTGGACTAGTAACCGAAAGGTTGCAAGATCGAATCCCCGAGCTGACAAGCTAGTTAACCCACTGTTCCTAGGCAGTCATTGGAAAATAAGAATTTGTTTGTAACTAACTTGCCTAATTAAATAAAGGTAAAGTACTTTGTTTTTTCATTCAAATTTACCCCAATGTCGCACTCTGTATTAGACCTCCTAGGATGCTTCATTATTAGGCTACCTCACAGGCTAAAGGGATTTAACCTTGACTGTTTAATTTGAACATCTGGTGTCATTCTTCTACTGCAGTGTTGCAGGTACAATGTTCTGCTTTAGTTGAGGAAACTGCTGTTGGCTTGTATCTACAGCAGAGGTCACTGTTTGAGACCAGTGCTTCTTGACCCATCCAGAGTTTTCTCTAGTTCTCTCTCCTGTATAAGTGACTATTCAAAATAGGCATAAGCAATATCTGCATAGACCCTTTACTGAGTTATTTCACAGCTACACATCTCAGGATAAGATTGGTGAATGAAGTTGTGTCCTATGAAGGCTTGTATGTACCTTGGGACTGAAGGCGTCCACAGGCTTCCCAGACGAAACAGTTCGGTTGAGTTCCTGCATATATTATTTTTTTGTTCATTTTTTGACTTTTCTGGCGGCAAGCTGAAGTTTAGAGCAAAAGTCTACGCCCACTTGTAGGTGATTGGTCAACAGTGGGGTTTCTTCAAAGTTTTTGTTCAATAAGTGGCACTTTTTTCATTGAAATACTGCACCAAACAGTTCATGTAAAATTGTATGAGGTCTCCTTGGCAGAAACATCACTAAGAAATCTGTCATTTAATGTTTTTCAGATTCATTCTGATTGATTTTGAGGAAGTGTACTGGCTACGGTGTCTCAATGGACAAACTGTACTATGGCCACCTTCTCATTTTTCATGCGTAGGTCTAGTGTGGCTATGAACACCTAGTGTTGTGAGCTGTTCTTAACTTGTTGTCTATCTCCCACTTCTCTGAACAGCCATTGAAGAGTACAAGCCCCAGGATGCCACCACCAACCCCTCCCTCATCCTGGCTGCTGCCAAGATGGCCGCCTACCAGCATCTGGTCGACCAGGCCATCAAATACGGCATCGCCAAGGGCGGGTAAGATGGGCACTCTGAAATGTTTACAACCCCTACCGTTTCAATGATTGAAATAAGCTCATGTGATCATATTGCAACTCTGCACTGCTTCTAGATTTTGTATAGTAGTTCAGTGACTCCACTGACCTCCCCTTTTAAACAATGGGATTTCAAGTGAACAAAGAACCAGGCGTTTTCCCTTTGCTCAAGATAAGTGTTGACAATGCAGGTGCCCTGAGGGTGCTGATCAGTCTGCCTCGCACATGCCTGCAAACTACATGTGTTTCACGGTCGCTTCGTCCCGTTATGAACATTGTCTTGGTGACTGACAACTTTGAAGTGTCCATTTGCAACTGGCACCTATCATTTAGTCTAAAGAACAAATATTTCCAAGCCACTAAAGTAAATCTGAAGACATCAGTTTTGGCTTTCCTATTCATTATTTGCCTTGTTTAGAATGTTGTATTTCCAAGCCTCTAGTGCACTTTAGAGAATAATCAATGCCAAATCGAATGCATTGAGTAGGATTGAGGTGAGAACATCAATACTGGAAAGTGAATGAACATTTAAAGTTTATTACAGCACTTAATAAACTGGATAGTTTGAGCCCTGAATGCTGATAGACATTCCACAGCTGTTGACCTGACTACCACCGGTATAAACTTTAATTTTTTTACTGCTCTGATTACTTTAAGTTTAATCGCAATAAGGCACCTTGATTTGTTATGTGGCCAATTATGCTACGGTTTGTATACAGACACTTGTGTCGGGCATTAGAACAGCCCTTAGCTGTGATGTATTTTGGCCATATACCACACCCCCTGGGTCTTACTGCTTAAATATGCACATTAACAACACCTGCTCTTTCCATGTGACTGACCAGGTGAAAGATGTGAGCCCATGTTGTCACTTGTTAAATCTACTTCAATCTGACAGAGTTCAGTGTCAAATCTTAGAGCCTGTTGTCTGGGCCTCTGGCAGTCTCTATGGGGTGCCACGGTTCAATTCTTGGGCCGACTCCTCTGTATATATCGCTCTTGCTGCTGGTGAGTCACTGATCCACCTCTATGCAGACGACACCATGCTCTTCAACCGTATGCTACCGGCCTGCCCGTCCAGCATCACTACTCTGGATGGTTCTGACTTAGAATATGTGGAGAACTACAAATACCTAGGTGTCTGGCTAGACTGTAAACTCTCCTTCCAGACTCACATTAAGCATCTCCAATCCAAAGTTAAATCTAGAATTGGCTTATTTTGCAACAAAGCATCCTTCACTCATGCTGCCAAACATGCCATCATAAAACTGTCCATCTTACCGATCCTCGATTTTGGTGCTGTAATTTACAAGAGCCTCCAACACCCTACTCAACAAATTGGATGCAGTCTATCACAGTGCCATCTGTTGTCACCAAAGCCCCATATACTAACCACCACTGCAACCTGTACGCTCTCGTTGGCTGACCCTCACTTCATACTCGTCGCCAAACGCACTGGCTCCAGGTCATCTACAAGACCCTGCTAGGTTAAGTCCCGCCTTATCTCTGCTCGCTGGTCACCATGGCTGCACCCACCCGTAGCACGCGGTCCAGCAGGTATATCTCACTTGTCACCCCCAAAGCCAATTCCTCCTCTGGCCGCCTCTCCTTCCAGTTCTCTGCTGCCAATGACTGGAACGAACTACAATAATCTCAAACTGGAAACGCTAATCTCCCTCACTAGCTTTAAGCACCAACTGTCAGAGCAGCTCACAGATCACTGCACCTGTACATAGCCCATCTGTAAATAGCCTAAACAACTACCACTTCCCCTACTGTATTTATTTTGCACCCCAGTATTTCTACTTTGCACACATCTACTGTCAAATCTACCATTCCAGTGTTTTAATTGGTATATTGTATTTACTTTGCCACCATGGCCTATTTATTGCCTTTACCTCCCTTATCTCACCTCATTTGCTCACATTGTATATAGACTTATTTTTCTACTGTATGTTTTACTCCATGTGTAACTCTTGTCGAACTGCTTTGCTTTCTTGGCCAGGTCGCAGTTGTAAATGAGAACTTGTTCTCAACTTGCCTACCTGGTTAAATAAAATCAGTGTAGACAGGGAGCAGACTGGTCAAGGAGGTGGGGGTGCAACTCAATGTCTGGTGTACTCCAAGTGATTACTTGGTTAATAAATCCTTAGTCTACTGCTGAAAGCTATGCTCACATGTTTGCTATGCTTGAGGTATTGCACCTCACCAGTATCCTGTTCCTGTGTCATCAGATCTGAGGAGGAGCAGGTCACCAACACCATGGACAAGCTGTTTGTGAGCTTCGGCCTGGAGATCCTGAAGAAGATCCCAGGCAGGGTCTCCACGGAGGTAGACGCCAGGTACAGGAAGCCTCCTGCGCCGCTCGGGCCTACACAAGTCGCTCATGACGTGCTTTGTATCTGTCGACACCAGCTATCAGAATAACACCCACTCATACATTTTCAATATAAATGTCTGAACATAGAAATTGATAATGGCTATGGGGAATGTTTCATATGAAATTACAGGTAAAAATACATTTGATTCCACAAAGTAGCTGAATAGACTTGGTGCCTCAAATGCAACCTGGAGCCTTTACAGATCAGGGTAACAAATTGATAAGTTGACTCTCTCACTGAACAAAGTCTTTCACGTTCACAGCAGAGCCTCAGACTCAAATGACTGGTATGGAGTCCACATAAAACGGCTCTACCAAATAGTAAGCATTTAATATTTAGATCGACTAACTCAACCTCTTCCACTTGACATTAGGCTTTCGTACGATAAGGATGAGATGGTGTCTCGGGCCCTGGGGCTCATTGCCTTGTACGAGGAGGCTGGTATCAAGAAGGACCGTGTTCTCATCAAGCTCTCCTCAACATGGGAAGGCATCCAGGCTGGCAGGTGTGTGAGATGGGGGGGGGAACATGAGTCATCTACCTTAGAGGCATTTTGTCACAGTAAAGTAGAATATTTTCAAAACATGTTTGTTTTGCCAAAACTGTAATTTGATGCAAATGGTTAAACAATTTGCCTCCAACCTAGAAATAATTTTAGTGTCAATCTAATAAATGTTGGCTTTGACAGCCATGGAAGCACAGTGAAGCTCTGCTGTTAACTGTCCTTTAATGTGCCTGTCAATGTGTGTGTACCTGCAGGGAGCTAGAGGAGAAGCACGGGGTCCACTGCAACATGACCCTGCTGTTCTCCTTCGCCCAGGCAGTGGCCTGCGCCGAGGCCAAAGTCACCCTCATTTCACCCTTTGTGGGCCGTATCATGGACTGGTACAAGGAGAACACTGACCAGAAGAGCTACGAGGCCCATGAGGACCCAGGTATGGGGCTGACTGAGCCACCATTTGATAGCATGAGTGTTAGCTTCTAAACTTTAGGTTGTCCTCAACAGTCCCAGACCTTACGAGTATAAATAAGATGCCTGGCAACATGGGTGTATTGACTTCATTACTGCACTGGAGTGGCTTTATTAGGCATAAACATCTTTATTTTGTTCTCTTCCCTCAGGTGTGATCAGTGTGACCAAGATCTACAACCACTACAAGAAGTATGACTATACCACGGTGGTGATGGGAGCTTCATTCAGGAACACCGGGGAGGTCAAGGCCTTGGCTGGCTGTGACCTGCTTACCATTTCCCCCGGCCTACTGGGAGAGCTGAGCAAAGACCACAGCACAGTCACACCAATGCTCACGGTTCAGAAAGGTAACAGGACTCATTGCTACCCCCTACAGGATACTAGTATGACCTCACTGCCCCTCCCTGGAACAGTTGAGAATGAACATGTGTTTTGCTAGCACATTGTGGTTGTCAGATGTGCTGAATACTGTGAAATGCTTACTTATAAGCATCTATCCAACAATGCAGTTAAGATGACATTTACTAAATAAAATAACAATGAGGCTATATACAGGGGGTATCCGTCCCGAGCCAATGTGCGGGGGTACAGGTTAGTCCATCAAAACAGTCCTGGTGGCCATTTGATTGTTCAGCAGTCTTAAGGCGTGGGGTAGAAACTATTAAGGAGCCTTTTGGACTTGGTGCCCCAGTACAGTAGCAGTGAACAGTCTGACTAGGGTGACTGGAGTCTGACAATTTTTTGGGGTGGGTGACCTTCATCTGACACCGCCTCGTGTATAGATCCTGGATGGCAGGAAGCTTGGTCTCAGTGACATACTGGGCCGTACGCACTACCCTCTGTAGCGCCTTTATGGTCGGCTGCCGAGCAGTTGCTATACCAGGCGGTGACACAACCATGCTCTCGACGGTGTAGCTCTTGAACTTTGAGGATCTGGGGACCAATGCCAAATTTTCAGTCTCTGGGGGGGGGGTCGTGCCCTCAACTGTCTTGGTGTCTGGACCATGATAATTTGGTGCTGTGGACACCAAGGACCTTGACATTCTTAACCTGCTCACCTACAGCCCCGTCGATGAGAATGGGGGTGTGCTCGGGCCTCTTTCCTGTCATCCACAATCATATCCTTTGTCTTGAGCACGTTGAGGGAGAGGTTGTTGTCCTGGCACCACACGGCCAGTCTCTGACCTCGGTAAACTTAAGGCTGGTGTTGGCGTTGTGCTTGGCCAAGCAGTCATGGGAGTACAGGAGGGGACTGAGCACGCACCACTGGGGATCAGTGTGGCAGATGTGTTGCCTACCATTGCCACCTGGAGGTCCAGGATCCAGTTGCAGATGGAGGTGTTTTGTCCCAGGGTCCTTAGCTTTGTAGGTGGTCCTTTTGACCAGGTTTTGCAAGGACAGTGTGGAGTGCAATAGCTTGCATCTGTATGTGAATTGGAGTGGGTCTGGGGCAAAGTGCAGGCCCTGGGCATCTCAATCTGGCCCGTGAGACTTAAAAAATATTTTTTTATGAATATGACCCCGTTTCCCCAATTTGGTGGTATCCAATTGGTAGTTGGTCTTGTCCCATCACTGCAACTCCCGTAAGGTCTCAAGAGGCGACAGTTGAGAGCCGTGCGTCCTCAAACTCGACCCGGCCAAGCCACACTGCTTCTAGACACAATGCCTGTTTTTAAACCAAAGCCAGCCGCAGCAATGTGTCAGAGGAAACGCCGTACACCTGGTGACTGTCAGCGTGCATGCGTCCAGCCTGCCACGAGTCGCTAGAGCATGATGGGACAAGGGAATCTTGACCTGCCAATTGTGCGCTGCCTCATGGGTCTCCAGTCACGGCCACCTGTGACAGGGCTTGGGATCAAACCCAGGGCTGTAGTGACACCTCGAGCCCTGCAACGCAGTGCCTTAGACTGCTGCGCCACTCGGGAGGCCCCCCACAAATAGATTTTTAACAGACCATTGGTCCCCCAAAAGGCAGCCCTCAAATTCAAAATCCTGATGTGGCCCTCAGGCCTATGTTTGCCCATCCCTGGTCTAGGGTTCCTGGGATGACTGGCCTTTTCAAAGTACTTCATGGCTACTGATGTGAGTGCTACTGGGCGGTAGTCATTTAGCCATCTTTGCTTTCTTGGGCACAGATTTTTGTGTAGATGTCAGGCCTGGTTTCCAATATGTTACCGGTGTTTGCCTGGCTTAATGAACCAATAGAATAGTGTTAACTGCAAACCCTGAACATATTGCACCCCAGGCAGTCTAGTGTGAACTCTGAAAGTATTTGAAGTGTTTCAAATGGTGTTCCATCTCAGGTCTGGTCCATGCCGGTGTCGTTATAACATTGGTTCATATTCTAATGGAACTCTCACTGCATCATATGGGTTCAGTGATGCAGTAAATATACTATCAGTGATGTATCATGGTTGTGACAGAGGGTTACATGTTATCTAAGCACATGGAAGAAGCTCTCTTCCCTTATACTTTAACTCTAGATTGTATCTTCAGGACTCCTACACAATGCTGTGACTAATCTGCATTCTCACACTCCGGCTTTGTTTTGAATGTTAACCTGCTCAAAGCGTCAGATGGGAACAAGGGGCTGATGGGAGGGATGTGGGTGTCATGCACCAGACACAATGTTTCCTCAGAAAGCAGAGGGTAACCATGTACTGTATGAATAAGCACTAATTCAAGCCAAATATTTTGGCTACTTTTAAAACTTGAGTTTTGTTCAATTAAACTTTATTTTAAGAACAATTTGAATTGGTGCGAACTGTCATGCAGTTCAAGGAAAGCTGGTGAAGTAGGTCTACTTGGGTGACCCCTTGCGGTAGCATCTGAGCCCCATAAGTTACTGTTACACACTAGCAGGTCAAAGACCAAGTTTTTGTTAGACCCCTCCTAAGGAGAACTTGCTGAAGCCCCTTCAACATTGGTTATGCAGTCCTCTGAGTAGGAATGTTTCATAACCATTTTGTTTATTAGTCTCAACAATTTGAACCGTGGGCAACAATGGCTGTAGTTCACAAACCTACAGAGCAAAACCAAATTCATTATGTATTTAGGAACTCCTGTGTATTTCAATGTCTGCTTTATCTTTGAGGCTTCTTAAATGGATGCTCATGTCTCTTCCCCTGGGCCAGGTCTGCATTGAAAAGGGGTATTTATCCTGCATCCCAGTGCAGACATTGTTTCCTTCATTATACATCTGAAACCATTGAGGGGATAATGAGCTCCTCTCTAAGTAAAACCATATGCCGTAAGCATTCTGGTAGATTGCAGCCATACTACCAGTCCTTCAAAGGCCTGGGGACGGGGACAACATAATCACATTGGACCAAGGATGAATTAAACTAATGGCAATTCCTTACATCTCACTTTTTTGTCCCCTGTTTAGCCAAGGCCTGTGATTTGGAGAAGGTTCACCTGGATGAGAAAGAATTCCGCTGGCAGCACAACGAGGACCGCATGGCCGTGGAGAAGCTCTCTGACGGCATCCGCAAGTTCGCTGCCGACGCCATCAAGCTGGAGACCATGATCAAGGTGAGACCGTGACGGGAGCGCTGAGGTTGTAAATATTTCTGAATGACCTGTAAAGTAGCAGGAGGTGGAGTCTGGCGGAAAGTCCATGTAGGAACAGCAAAAACTATTGACTGATCTTAATGTTTTTAAGACTTGTTTGGAATAAAGTAATGCTGGACATGGTGTCCTGCAGGTGACACGTCGACAATTAAGTTCCCTTGCCTTTGTTTCCGTTCATATGGTTGTTTCCCTCCACAGGAGAAGATGCTGAATGTGAAGAACGGCCAGTAAAGAGGGACCAGATGTTCAACCCTCCCAGCAGGAAACGATGACTGTTGTGCAACAACCACCACTGGGGCCCCAAGGGACCAACTCTCCCACCTCCCCTGACCCCCAAAGTGGGACCCCCTCAACATGAATGACTTGCCACTATAGGCCTGGATTGACTCTAATTTACTGTATTTTTGTCTTTACTCAATGCAGAGATTGATTTAAATTGTGAATCCAGCACTGATGCAATGCTGTTTTTGTTACTTGCAGCACTGTAGATTTGGTCAGAGGAACGAACACAACGGTCAGGCTCGGTCCAGTCTTTTTACGCATCAGCCCTTTAGTGATCTAGAAAAACAACTTCAAACTGTAACAATTATGAACATTCCTCAGGAAAATGATTTAACAGTTTCACAAATTAAACTCTTTCCTCAGTGAACCTGTGTTCTGTCCTGAATGTTTCACTAAGCCAGGAGTGGGTATAACAGTTGCTGAAGCTTCTTTGTTTTAAGTCTTCCTCTGGCTTACTTGTTGACGTTGCATAAAACTCCCCATTAAGAGATGCTTTGGGCATGAAATTAAAAACATGCTAAATGTGGGTGGTTGAGTAACATGGGATTTGGTCCAAATATGCTAATATTTGTTGGTAGTGGCTAGTTTAACTTAGTGTGGATTGCAGTCACTGACAATTATTGAAGTATTCTTTATACTTCTGTCTAGAAATCAGTCCATAATGTTACTCCTCAAACCATTTGTTCTGTCCTGCTGCATATCCTAGTGAGGTGTGGTCCAATTGCTTAAGCCATAATTAACAAAAAAAATGCCATTTACTTGGCTTAGTTTCAGTTTGTGCTAAAAATCTGTCACTCATTGTAATTTAGTCATACTGTTTCCTCTTAGTCAGAGCCACTGGTCCAGCCAGTTTAGCATCTTTCATTCAAGTGCATTCCCAGCAACGTACTAGGTAACGTGAATGCTGAGATGCAGCCTGAACTTCCTATCGGACCACTCAACTCGCAGACAGCTGTCCGTCTGAACACCAAGAGACCCTTGGTTGAGTGATTAAGGTTGGTATTGGCGGGAAGAGATTCCTAAACTTTTAAATCCGAATGTATTTTTTTGGGGTCATGAGGCTGGGCTTCTGACAAGCATGAGTATACTTCTTGGTTGTGATGGGATTTGAGCTGCTATGGCTGTGTTTACACTGAACCTGAGAACCCACTTGATTTGTTTTGCTGACTGTCCACACAGTTGTGACCCATATCACAGCCGCTATGGGGTGGTAGAAATAAAAGAATTAGCAAAAGATCTGAATTGGGCTGCCGGTGTAAACGCAGCCTGTGAAGTTTCTTCATACTAGGCATAGACCAATGGTCAACATCTGGGTTCCACACATTCTAACACGTCCTGGTGTTTAGGAAAGGGGTGGAGGGTCAATGGTATGAGCTTTTTAAAGGGGGAAATATGCATTTCAAACATTAACAAAGTTGCCACCCCACCACTGTTATGGTAAATGGCTGAGGGATGGGACTGAATGTAACCACTCAAATTCATAGATGGCTGAGGGATGGGACTGAATGTAACCACTCAAATTCATAGATGGCTGAGGGATGGGACTGAATGTAACCACTCAAATTCATAGATGGCTGAGAATGCGAAGACTGACCAGCTATGATATAAAATTGTTAGGAAGCTAGTGTTTAAATTCACTTTTTAGAAATAAAGTGGTAAAACAAGCGTATTGGTTCTGATGGGGTAAGACTGAACTAACATGATGCATTTAAGTAATATTCAACAATGAAGTACAAAAATTGATGTCGCAATTGCCTCTAAGGGAAGTAGTTTGTTTCCTACAGTAACATGTTCTCTCCGGTCATTGTTGCAGTGCTGAATTTTTTTTCTGGTCAGCTGACATAGTTCAGGGCCTGGTGGTTGTCAGGTATGTTAGTTGTGCTGTAACAAAAGCCTGCACACACTTTGACCTTCAACCTGGGCCCGTATTCACAAAGCCTCCTGAAGTAGGAGACCTGAGAGGTATACTACAAAACAGAATCAATGAGTTAAGCAGCTAACTTTGATCAACTAGACATAACTATAGATTTATGCTAAACTTAAATGTTTTTTATGTTAATTAGTCCATGCCCATTTGAAGCTTATCTTACAAAAAAATGTCAAGTCATTTCAGAATATTTAGGCAATTTAGCTGGCGAACTTATTGATCCTCCTTTGTAGAATAGCCGTCTGATCTTGGCTTTAGTTCATAATAAATAAGATGGGGGATCTGATCCTAGACCAGCACTCCTTCTCTGAGACGCCCTAATTCAATGTATCTTAACCAACTTACCCTCAAGTCCCTTGAAGTGGTGTCTTAACAGGTCATTTATTTCCTTACTCAGACTACGTTTAAATCAAATGTTATTTGTCACATGCTTCATAAACAAGTGTGGACTAAAAGTGAAATGATTACTTACGGGACCTTCCTAACAACGCAGAGAGAAACAGAGAAATAATAGAAAAATAAAAACAAGGAATATGGATGAGTAATTATAACTTGGCTATTTACATGGGGTAAGTACTGAGTCGATGTGCAGGGATTTGAGGTAGATATGCCTACTAGAAAGTGTGTGCCCTCAGGCCTGGAGAGAAGCAATAGTCATTCCACTACCTAAGAATAGTAAAGCCCACTTTACTTGCTCAAATAGCTGACCAATCAGCCTGTTACCAAACATTAGTAAACTTTTGGATTTTTTTTTTGACCAGATCCAATGATATTTTACAATAACCAAATTGACAACAGACTTTCAGCACAATTATAGGAAAGGACATTCACCACGCACAGCACTGACTGGTGATTGGCAGAGAAATTGATGATAAAAATATTGTGGGGGCTGTTTTGTTAGACTTCAGGGCAGCTTTTGCTTATCGATCTTAGTCTGCTGCTGGAAAAAAACATATGTGTTATGGCTTTACACCCCCTTGCTATACTGTGGATAAAGATGTACCTGTCTAACAGAACACAGAGTATGTTCTTTAATGGAAGCCGCCAACATCAAGGTAGAATCAGAGGTCTCTTCACAGTCCCCAAGTCCAGAATAGACTATGGGAGGCGCACAGTTCTACATAGAGCCATGGCCACATGGAACTCTATTCCACAGCAGGTAACTGTTGCCAGCAGTAGAATCAGATTTAAAAATCAGATAAAAATACAGCTGATGGAACAGCGGAGACTGTGAAGAGACACACACAAAGGTACAGACACTCGCATAAACACACAAACGCTAGCACACACACTCTACACACACGTACGTTGTAATATTGTTGTATGGTGGTATATACATTTTGTATTGTAGATATGTAGTGGTGTAATAATGTTATATGATGTACTGTTTTATCTTTTGTATTATATGTAATGTAAGTGCCTTAATGTGTTTGGACCCCAAGAAGAGTAGCTGCTGCCTTGGCAGGAACTAATGGGGATCCATAATAAACACCAGGAAGAGTAGCTGCTGCCTTGGCAGGGACTAATGGGGATCCATAATAAACACCAGGAAGAGTAGCTGCTGCCTTGGCAGGAACTAATGGGGATCCATAATAAACACCAGGAAGAGTAGCTGCTGCCTTGGCAGGGACTAATGGGGATCCATAATAAACACCAGGAAGAGTAGCTGCTGCCTTGGCAGGAACTAATGGGGATCCATAATAAACACCAGGAAGAGTAGCTGCTGCCTTGGCAGGGACTAATGGGGATCACTAATACATACAAAATAGAAATATGTACATATTGGTAGGAATAAAGTAACTAGGCAACAGGATAGATAATAAACAGCAGCATGTGATGAGTCAAGAGTTCATGCAAAATGGGTCAATGCAGGGGGTCTATTTAACTAACTTGGTTGTTGTCCTGGCACCACACTGCTATGTTACTGACCTCCCTATAGGCTGTCTCATCGTTCTTTGGTGATCAGGCCAACCACCGTTGTGTCGTCAACAAACTTAATGATGATGATGGAGTCGTGCGCAACCACACAGTCGTGGAGTCATGGGGGAACAGGGAGTACAGGAGGGAACTGAGCACGCACCCCTGAGGGGCCCTCGTGTTCAAGGTCAGTGTGGCAGATGGGTTGTTGCCTGCACTCACCGCCTGGGGGCAGACAATTAGGAAGTTCAGGATCCAGTAGCATAGGGAGGTGTTCAGTCCCAGGGTCCTGAGCTTAGTGATGAGCTTGGGGGCATTATGGTGTTGAACACTGAGCAATAGTGTTCCTCTTGTCCAAGTGGAGAGCGCATTGTTGAGTGCAATAGAAATTATGTCATCTGTGGATCTGTTGGGGCGGTATGCACATTGGTGTGAGTCCAGGGTGTCTGGGATTATGGTGTTGATGTGAGCCATGAGCCAGCCTTTCAAAGCATTTCTTGGCTACAGATGTGAGTGCTACGGAGCGATAATCATTTAGACAGGTTACCTTGGCGTTCTTGCGCACAGGGACTATAGTTTTCTGCTTGAAACACGTAGGTATTACAGACTGGGTCAGGGAAAGGTTGAAATTGTAATTGAAGACACTTTCCAGCTGGTCAGCACATGCTCAGAGTATGCATCCTGTAATCAGTCTGAATGTTAACCTGTTAAAAGGTCTTACTAACATCGGCTACAGAGAGCGAGATCACCCAGTCTTCCGGAACAGCTGGTGCTCTCATGCATGGTTTAATGTTGCTTGCCTCGAAGTGAGCATAAAAGGTATTTAGCTTGTCTGGTAGGCTCACGTCCCTGGGAAGCGTCCCTGGGTTTCCCTTTGTCAGAGCCAGTGTAGTAGGATTTGATCTTAGTCTTGATGTTTTGACTGTCGGAAAACAGAGGGATTTCTTATGTGTCTGGATTGGTGTCCTGCTCTTTGAAAGCGGCAGCTCTAGCCTTTAGCTCAATGAGGATGTTGCCTGTAATCTATGGCTTCTGGTTGGGATATGTACGTATGGTCACTGTGGGGACGACAGCGTCGTCGATGCACTTATTAATGAAGCCGGTGACGGATGTGATAAACTCCTCGATGCCATCGGATGAATCCCGGGACATATTCCAGTCTATGCTGGTGAAACAGTCCTGTAGCTTAGTTTACACAGGCAGCCCAATTCTACAATTTTTGGCAAAAGATCTGATCTAATTGGTCAAAGGACCAATAATTGTCCAAAATACCAATAATTGGGCAAAAGGTCAGAGTTCGGCTGTCTGTGAAAACGCAGCCTTGAGGAAGATCTCAATTTTATACGCCTTGCGTCCTCTCTCCTTTTTTCCTTCTCAAAACCCATTGGAGGAGAATGTCAAAGGAGCAGGACATCTGGTTTTCTCATCCAATAGCTTCTGATAAGGAAACGAGGAGAGAGGACACAAGGTGTATGGAATCTCCCATAGACTTTCAGGAATCTGAAGTGTCCTTGAGCAAGGCCTAATTAGTCTGTCAGTCAATTGCAGCCCCACCACTTGGTTTTCTGTAAAGCAGAGGGATAGGGCTGGAGAAATGTAAGATCTCATTCTTTGAATGAGCAATGGGTGAAATGACTGACAGCCAATAAGATCAGCGTATTTAGAAGTTATACAGGACAGTGTTTGTAACTTTTAAAACTGAATTCTTAGAATAGATTTTCTTTGCATACCATCCCCACATACAAATGAACAGGTCATAGTTTTCACCCTGTAACACTGAAACCCAATGAGGGCAAATTAGGTTAGTCTTGAAATTCCTCAGGCTTGGAATTACTCCTTAAAGGCCCCTTGCAGTTGTTTTCATATCAATATCACATTTCTGGGTAACATTTGGTACCTTACTGTAATGGATTATCCATTAAAATGGGCAAAAATGGCTTTTTATCAGAAAAATATTTCTCAAGCAAGGACTGTATGGGAGTGGTCTGAGTGGGGAGGGGAAATCTGAAAACTAGCTGTTATTGACAGAGAAGTCTCCATAACAATGTGTTGGAACTGGAAAAGAATGAGACGTTATACAAAAACAACAGGGATGTCCACATTCATAACATTCTAGCCTTGATGTGTTGATGTCCTGTTGACTTTTACAAAGACTACAATAATTTAAGTTGCGTTACTACTAGCACATTTACAAATGTTTAGTCATTGTCTCAATATTGATCCTGTTTTGTAAAATAAGAGTGAGTGTGTTTGTCTGTGTTTCATGTTTGTGATTGCCCTCTAACTGACCTCCATTTCTGTCTCCAGAGGCCCAAGCTTCCTTCGATACACATCCCTGTGTGAAAAGCTCTGATGTTGATCCAAGTTTTTCTGGGGCACCTGGTTGTGGCCCTAGGCCTGCTCCTGCCCTACCCTGTCTGTGAGGCCACCTCTCTGGGTGCAGTGGTCAATGTTGTCCCTCTAGAGAAAAGTGGAGGAAATATGGTGAGGTTACACATTGTTAATTACCAGTGCTGTCAGCTTTTAACACTGTATTAGGAATTTCAGGATTGACCTAAAATATGCACTGTGATAATGATAGGCTTTCTATGTTATGATGCACATGTGCGCAGTATTCAAATGAATTACAAATCCATGTTGATTGGTTCTGTCACGAATATCACCGAAGGTGGCTCCCCTTCCTGTTCGGGTGGTGCTCATCGGTCGTCACCGGTCTACTAGCTGCTACCGATCCCTTTTCCCCTTTTCGTTTTGTTTGGTCTAATTGGTTTAACCTGTTCCTTGTTTTGTGTTGGGATTATTTAAGTTCAGTTAGCCCGCCTGTTGTCACGGTTTTCTGTATGTGAAGGAGAGTCGGACCAAAATGCGGCGTGTAGATTGCGATCCATGTTTATTTAAACTAACGTAAAACACGAATCGATACAAACACTACAAAACAATAAACGTAACGAAAACCGAAACAGCCTAATACTGGTGCACATAAACACAGAATACGGACACTAAGGACAATCACCCACAAACACACAGTGAAACCCAGGCTACCTAAATATGGTTCCCAATCAGAGACAATGACTAACACCTGCCTCTGATTGAGAACCATATCAGGCCAGACATAGAAATAGACAAACAAGACATCCAACATAGAATGCCCACCCAGCTCACGTCCTGACCAACACTAAAACAAGGAAAACACACACGAACGATGGTCAGAACGTGACACCTGTGTTCGGGCTTGTTTGCTGTTTTTGGTCCAGGAGTGTTCCTGTCTTTTGGACTTTCCGCTGTACAGCGTATGTACCAGTGTAGTACATGTTGGAGTTTGTGCGCTGTGATTGTACAGAATAAAGTGTTTTTTCTGAATCCTCTGCTCTCTGCGCCTGACTCCACACCCATCACTCTTCGAAGCCTGACAGGTTCTTGCTGTACCTCACAGCTGTAAACACACAGCCCCTCCAGGTTACTTACTACACTGGTATTTTACAGTCTCTAGGATTTACCTGTTGTTTTCATTGTTTTTGTTTGTTTCGATTTACTTGATAAAATGGTAAATAGCCAATAAATACAGTGTGGTTTAGGCACCAATAACAGGTAGACAATGATTGTGCTGAATTCCTAAAACCAAGTTCCTCATTGTTACCATGTAATTAATTATATGACGTCACCTTTGGCAGGTGAGGGCCCACTACACCGTGATCTCTGCCCTTCCCTGTCCTACGTTCTCCGGAGTGTGTCAGACAGGGGAAGACTGTGTCGTGCATACCACCTCGTTACCCTACACAGGACAGAAGCCCGCCTCAGGCTGGTGTGTCCGCCAATGGCAGAGGACCATTCCCAGCAACTACAAGGCCACCGTGAATGTGGGGTATGTGATTCGCTGAGAGACCTGTTATTATTATTACACTGTGACCATTTGATGTGCTTTTGTAGAACATCTATGGAATCAATACACACTGACTGGTCATGTTCAGTGCTAGCTTCTGCAACATTGAAGACCGTAAGGTTTCATGAGTTGGTTTCATAATGGTGAAAATGTTACACAAACTTACTTCAATGCAGTTGGACATTAGACCTCCTCAGTCCTCACAATTCAGAACATTAATGTATAATGCAGTTTCATGACTGATCATTCTTACTTTATATCATATGCATTATGTTGTCTATGTGTTATAAAGCAACCATTTTGCAGGTTATGTCACACCATTTCAGGAAAAGTGAAAAACAAACATACTTATTTGACTCCCCTGTAACTGTGAATTAGGTCCAACGTGAATGTGTTTCTGTTCTTGTGGGCTGGACCCTCCAACCAGTCTAACCCATTGAGACTAAACCAGCCCCCTTACTGCAGCCTGCCTCCTCCTCTCAGGTAACTCAACTCACTGTAACCTGGACCTGAGTCTTGTACTGCACATAAAAACATTACTCTGTTTACTCTAGTCTACACATTCTCACGGTTTTGACTGTTGATATGTAGTGTGATTTATTTGGTCATGATGACTGATACATTTTGACCCTTTTCTCTCCTCTTTGTCCTTCTCTCCCTTTCGTTTTCTCCTTCCTTCCTTCCTTCCTTCCTTCCTTCCTTCCTTCCTTCCTTCCTTCCTTCCTTCCTTCCTTCCTTCCTTCCTTCCTTCCTTCCCATACTTTTTTCTTTCTCCTCTGTATCTCATCCCGATTGTCAAGCTCTTCGGTTCCGCTACAGCCCCTTCAAGTCTCTCAAAACAGGGTCCCAGTCCTCAAACTGCCTGTGTGTCTGACTTATTGTTTGTGAGATACACTACTGTCCAAAAGTTTGGGGTCACTTAGAAATGTCCTTGTTTTTTAAAGAAAAGCACATTTTTTACCATTAAAATAATATCAAATTGATCAGAAATGCAGTGTAGACATTGTTAATGTTGTAAATTACTATTGTAGCTGGAAACGGCTGATTTCTAATGGAGTATCTACACAGGCGTACAGAGGCCCATTATCAGCAACCATCACTCCTGTGTTCCAATGGCACGTTGTGTTAGCTAATCCAAGTTTATAATTTTAAAAGGCTAATTGACCATTAGAAAACCCTTTTGCAATTATGTTAGCACAGCTGAAAACTGTTGTCCTGATCAAAGAAGCAGTAAAACTGGCCTTCTTTAGACTAGTTGAGTATCTGGAGCATCAGCATTTGTGGGTTCAATTACAGGCTCAAAATGGCCAGAAACAAATAACTTTATTCTGAAACTTGTCTATTTTTGTTCTGAGAAATGAAGGCTATTCCATGAGAGAAATACTACTACTCCCTTCACAGAACAGCGCAAACTGGCCCTAACCAAAATAGAAAGACGAGTGGGAGGCCCCCGGGTCACAACTGAGCAAGAGGACAAGTACATTAGAGTGTCTAGTTTGAGAAACAGATGCCTCAAACGTCCTCAACTGGCAGCTTCATTAATTAGTACCCGCAAAACACTAGTCTCAACATCAACAGTGAAGAGGCGACTCCGGGATGCTGGACTTCTAGGCAGAGTTGCAAAGAAAAAGCCATATCTCAGACTGGCCAATAAAAATAAAATATTAAGATGAGCAAAAGAACACAGACACTGGACAGAGGAACTCTGCCTTGAAGGCCAGCATCACGAAGTTGCCTCTTCACTGTTGATGTTGAGACTGGTGTTTTGCGGGTACTATTTAATGACGCTGCCAGGAGGAATATATATATATATATATATATATAATAAAGTGGGGAGAAAAAGTCTTAAGTTACATATGATATTAACTGAGTGTGTATTCTTGTGTCAGGGCTCGTGTGAACTGCCCACATCACTTCCCACTGACGGTGAAGGACCTGGATGGGGACACAGTGCTCTGTCGCTTTGCCCAGGCTGACCTTGGAGAATGCCTTGACTGCCCCCAGTACAACTTTCTGAAGATGGAGGAGGTGAGTCGTAACTTATCTGTGTCTTTGTGTTAGTCCACACAGCAGTGACTGTTACGATGCCCCAAACAGCCAAGAAAAGGAGAGAGAGAACCGTGTAGATTTCATTCCTATCCAGAGAAATAGCAAACATGAATCGGTCATTGTGGATGCATCATGTACCATCTAAATGTGCGGGGAGGTTAAACCAGTTTAGAGATATTTGTTGGACTTGGGTTTTTTTTAGGGCGAGACTTTCGGCTTCAGGCATGTGGAAAACAAAGAACAATTGTTTTCAAATAAATGTTGTTGAATTTGTTTAAATTGCTACTTCATAGGAGACGTGTACGTTGTTGTACAACGGTAAATCATCCGCTGGCCAATACTCTGTGCAGCTGATGGTGGAGGACTTTTCAGGCCAAACCCAAACCAACAAACCCAAAGCACTCAGTTCCATCCCACTGCACCTGTCCCTTACAGGTGAGACCGACACACACAAACTATTTCACGCGGTCTTCTCTTTATTGATGGGCCTGTTTTAGGGGGAAATGCATTAGGTATATTCTGCTGGTCTGTTCTCAATAACTATACATACTGGACTCTATGATGTAGCTGTGTTGTTCAGTCTTGATCTGAGGCACCCTGGGATTGATTTATCAAGCGCTCTTGAAAAATACAATTTCAACACAGTAGTTAGTAATGGATGAATTACCCATATTTATGTACCGGTAGCAACATTTTATATTGAGATACACCCAAAGTTCTTGAAAAGGAGCAATCATATACAGTATGATACCTGAAGGAGGTTAAAAAGAAAGTTGTTTAAAACTAAATAACCTTAACTTTTGTCTTGTTCTTGGTTTCAGTGGAGGAGGCGTCCTCAAGCTGCACTGCTGAGCCGGTCACTACAGGACTGACACCAACAGGGGGAGCCACTATCTACGTTCTGCCCTATGAGCAGATCAACGTGTCTGTCACCTTTCATTCTGACCTAGAGAGGTGTGTTATACTTCTCAACCTAGAGAAGTGTGTTATACTACTCAACCTAGAGGTGTGTATACTACTGAACCTAGAGGTGTGTTATACTACTCAACCTAGAGAGGTGTGTTATACTACTGAACCTAGAGAGGTGTGTATACTACTGAACCTAGAGAGGTGTGTTATACTACTGAACCTAGAGGTGTGTTATACTACTGAACCTAGAGGTGTGTTATACTACTGAACCTAGAGGTGTGTTATACTACTGAACCTAGAGGTGTGTTATACTACTCAACCTAGAGGTGTGTTATACTACTCAACCTAGAGAGGTGTGTTATACTACTGAACCTAGAGGTGTGTTATACTACTGAACCTAGAGGTGTGTTATACTACTGAACCTAGAGGTGTGTTATACTACTGAACCTAGAGGTGTGTTATACTACTCAACCTAGAGGTGTGTTATACTACTCAACCTAGAGAGGTGTGTTATACTACTCAACCTAGAGAGGTGTGTATACTACTGAACCTAGAGAGGTGTGTATACTACTGAACCTAGAGGTGTGTATACTACTGAACCTAGAGGTGTGTATACTACTCAACCTAGAGAGGTGTGTTATACTACTGAACCTAGAGGTGTGTTATACTACTCAACCTAGAGGTGTGTTATACTACTGAACCTAGAGGTGTGTTATACTACTCAACCTAGAGAGGTGTGTTATACTACTCAACCTAGAGGTGTGTTATACTACTGAACCTAGAGGTGTGTTATACTACTGAACCTAGAGGTGTGTTATACTACTCAACCTAGAGGTGTGTTATACTACTGAACCTAGAGGTGTGTTATACTACTCAACCTAGAGGTGTGTTATACTACTGAACCTAGAGGTGTGTTATACTACTCAACCTAGAGGTGTGTTATACTACTGAACCTAGAGGTGTGTTATACTACTCAACCTAGAGGTGTGTTATACTACTCAACCTAGAGGTGTGTTATACTACTGAACCTAGAGGTGTGTTATACTACTGAACCTAGAGGTGTGTTATACTACTCAACCTAGAGGTGTGTTATACTACTCAACCTAGAGGTGTGTTATACTACTCAACCTAGAGGTGTGTTATACTACTCAACCTAGAGGTGTGTTATACTACTGAACCTAGAGGTGTGTTATACTACTCAACCTAGAGGTGTGTTATACTACTCAACCTAGAGGTGTGTTATACTACTCAACCTAGAGGTGTGTTATACTACTCAACCTAGAGGTGTGTTATACTACTCAACCTAGAGGTGTGTATACTACTGAACCTAGAGGTGTGTTATACTACTCAACCTAGAGGTGTGTTATACTACTCAACCTAGAGGTGTGTTATACTACTCAACCTAGAGGTGTGTTATACTACTCAACCTAGAGGTGTGTTATACTACTCAACCTAGAGTTGTGTTATACTACTCAACCTAGAGGTGTGTTATACTACTCAACCTAGAGGTGTGTTATACTACTCAACCTAGAGGTGTGTTATACTACTCAACCTAGAGTTGTGTTATACTACTCAACCTAGAGGTGTGTTATACTACTGAACCTAGAGGTGTGTTATACTACTGAACCTAGAGGTGTGTTATACTACTGAACTTTTCCATGAGTTTCCCTCCTTTTGTGTTATGTTTCTCTCGTCTCTCTCTCTCTCTCTCTCTCGTTGTGTGTAAAAGTTACAAACGGGTTGTTTTCAAAACTTTCATCTGGGATTTCTAATGGAGAAGTTAGTCAGTTGCTGTGCATATTTCTACTGTGTTGACTGTGTTTGCGGTATGTCTCTTCTTCAGCGTGTCAGAAATAGTGGTGGTTGGTCCCCCTGGCCTCTTCAGGACAGCGCTGGAAACCAAGGGTTCCCTGGCCACCATGAATCTCACATGGGTCCAGAGCCCCAGTAACATGCCCTCCCCTCTTTTGCCCCTTTGTTTCCTGGCCAACACCAACAGGTAACTTTTTTGTCAACAACCAATAACGTTTTGGCATATGTTATAACCAACCTGTCTGATGTAATTTACACAACCTTTTTTCTTCACAGTTTGCAGTCTGAACCCAGATGTGTGTGGCTTTACCAAAGTAAGGGCAAGAACAATCACAGTTCTTCCACTCTGTGTGTGTGTGTGTGTGTGTGTGTGTGTGTGTGTGTGTGTGTGTGTGTGTGTGTGTGTGTGTGTGTGTGTGTGTGTGTGTGTGTTGCGTGTGTGTGTTGCGTGTGTGTGTGTGTTGCGTGCGTGTGTTGCGTGTGTGCGCGTGTGCGCATCTGTCCGAGAGTAAGCATGGTGAAAGGATCGTTTCTTAGTTGTTTACAGTGGTGAAAGGATCGTTTCTTAGTTGTTTACAGTGGTGAAAGGATCGTTACTTAGTTGTTTACAGTGGTGAAAGGATCGTTACTTAGTTGTTTACAGTGGTGAAAGGATCGTTACTTAGTTGTTTACAGTGGTGAAAGGATCGTTACTTAGTTGTTTACAGTGGTGAAAGCGGGGTGAGGTAAAGGTGCACTATTTGGTTCAAAATATGTTCATAATATACTATTTTTTTTCTGTTCCAGGACAGATGGAGACCTTTCCCACTGGAACAGGTACAGAACACACTGTGTAGTTGATATCCACGACTGGCTGGCTGACCTACCCTAACCCTTACCCTAACCCAGGTTCCTATCCAGAACCCTCCTCTCTTCACCATAACCCTAACCCAGGTTCCTATCCAGATCCCTCCTCTCTTCACCATAACCCTAACCCATGTTCCTATCCAGATCCCTCCTCTCTTCACCATAACCCTAACCCAGGTTCCTATCCAGATCCCTCCTCTCTTCACCATAACCCTAACCCAGGTTCCTATCCAGATCCCTCCTCTCTTCACCATAACCCTAACCCAGGTTCCTATCCAGATCCCTCCTCTCTTCACCATAACCCTAACCCAGGTTCCTATCCAGATCCCTCCTCTCTTCACCATAACCCTAACCCAGGTTCCTATCCAGATCCCTCCTCTCTTCACCATAACCCTAACCCAGGTTCCTATCCAGATCCCTCCCCATACACTGATACATCACACTCTTTTTCTTCTTTATTCATGTTTTGTTTAGTCTGATATTTTGTTTTGAGTCCTTTATTTTTGTTTTTCTTTTCATTTATATAATTTGGGTCCTTAAAAAGCTCTATGTGCCGTGTATGATTATTCTTTCTGGCTCCTTCCAGAGCTGACCTGTGGGAAGACTGAGATGCATCTGGTTCTCCCCATTTCCACCCTGAAGAACCTGGTTGTGTCAGAGCTCCAGCTCAACCATCCTTCCTGTAGTGTCACGTCCAACTCCACCCATGTGATGGCCCGCATCTCTCTGACTGGCTGCGGCACTAAGAGAGTGGTACGAGACTCCGCCCACTGTATCAAATGCAAAACTTACATGGGCTCCGTCCCATTAGTGGTGCATGAGTAAAATAACTGGAAAAGCCAAGCGAGAGAAAATGCCATATTACAACCTACATGTTGTGATAATTACCTTGTTTGCTCTATAACCTGTTAGTTCATATGCCTTGCCACCGTGATATATAGGCCTAAGACCGAGACAATAAGAAGACACAGTGGCAGAATAAATTCAACCACACCTTTGTATCATCACAAAACCGGAAAGAAACCTCTGTCCGATGAAGTCCACAAAGCATAGTGCATATAACAGACAGTGACATGACCTACAGCATGATCAAGCAAGGTAATGTTGGGGCGGCAGGTAGCCTAGTGGTTACAGCATTGGACTAGTAACCGAAAGGTTGCAAGATCGAATCCCCGAGCTGATAAGGTAAAAATCTGTAGTTCTGCCGATGAACAAGGCAGTTACAACTATTGATTTAGAACCAAAGACAGTTACCGCAAGTCGCAAACAAAGTAGGAGCTGCCTCCACTATTCCAGCACCATTTCAACTTCAACATTTCCACATCATCGAATCAGCCCTGAAAACTTAAAGATACCAAAAACAATTTAGTCCAATCAAGCTAAATATGATGTGGCTGTCCATAGTTCTGATTTTTGTGTGTGTGTTGAAGTCGGAAGTTTACATACACCGTACTTACATTTAAACATTTAAACTCAGCTTTTCACAATTCCTGAACTTTAATCCTAGTAAAAATTCACAATTCCTGAACTTTAATCCTAGTAAAAATTCCCTGTCTTCGGTCAGTTAGGATCACCACTTTATTTTAAGAATGTGAAATGTCAGAATAATAGTAGAGAGAATTATTTATTTCAGCTTTTATGTCTTTCATCACATTCCCAGTGGGTCAGAAGTTTACATACACTCAGTTAGTATTTGGTAGCATTGCCTTTAAATTGTTTAACTTGGGTCAAACGTTTCGGGTAGTCTTCCATAAGATTCCCACAATAAGTTGGGTGAATTTTGGCCCATTCCTCCTGACAGAGCTGGTGTAACTGGGTCAGGTTTGTAGGCTTTCTTGCTTGCACACGCTTTTTCAGTTCTGCCCACAAATGTTCTATAGGATTGAGGTCAGGGCTTTGTGATGGCCACTCCAATACCTTGACATTGTTGTCCTTAAGCCATTTTGCCACAACTTTGGAAGTACATTTGTTGTCATTGTCCATTTGGAAGACCCATTTACGACCAATCTTTAACTTCCTGACTGAGGTCTTGAGATGTTGCTTCAATATATCCACATAATTTTCCTTCTCATGATGCCATCTATTTTGTGAAGTGCACCAGTCCCTCCTGTAGCAAAGCACACCCACAACATGATGCAGCCACCCCCATGCTTCACGGGTGGGATGGTGTTCTTCGGCTTGCAAGCCTCCCCCTTTTTCCTCCAAACATAACGACGGTCATTATGGCCAAACAGTTCTATTTTTGTTTCATCAGACTAGAGGACATTTCTCCAAAAAGTACGATCTTTGTCCCCATGTGCAGTTGCAAACCGTAGTCTGGCTTTTTTAACGGCGGTTTTGGAGCAGTGACTTCTTCCTTGCTGAGCAGCCATTCAGGTTATGTCGATATAAGATTTGTTTTACTGTGGATATAGATAATATTGTACCTGTTTCCTCCAGAATCTTCACAAGGTCCTTTGCTGTTCTGGGATTGATTTGCACTTTTCGCACCAAAGTACGTTCATCTCTAGGAGACAGAAGGTGTCTCCTTCCTGATCGGTATGACGGCTGCATGGTCCCATGGTGTTTATACTTGCGTACTATTGTTTGTACAGTTAAACGTGGTACCTTCAGGCATTTGGAAATTGCTCCCAAGGATGAACCAGACTTGTGGAGGTCTACAATATTTTTTCTGAGGTCTTGGCTGATTGCTTTTGATTTTCCCATGATGTCAAGCAAAGAGGCACTGAGTTTGAAGGTAGGCCTTGAAATACATCCACAGGTACACCTCCAATTGACTCAAATGATGTCAATTAGCCTATCAGAAGCTTCTAAAGCCATGACATCATGTTCTGGAATTTTCCAAGCTGTTTAAAGGCACAGTCAACTTAGTGTATGTAAACTTCTGACCCACTGGAATTGTGATACAGTGAATTATAAGTGAAATAATCTGTCTGTAAACAATTGTTGGAAAAATGACTTGTGTCATGCACAAAGTAGATGTCCTAACCGACTTGCCAAAACTATAGTTTGTTAACAAGAAATTTGTGGAGTGGTTGAAAAACTAGTTTTAATGACTCCAACCTAAGTGTATGTAAACTTCCGACTTCAACTGTATGTGTTCTTGCAAGTAGAAAAAACATGTTGACCCAGCCTACTTGCAGAGAAATGTCAATGCCATCCTCCTCTCATGTTGACGAAACAGTCTATGATTCTGTCATACAGTACCTGCTTTTAGTTTTTGTTGTCCTAGGCTACCTGGCTAAAATACTTGCTCGGTAGCCTAACTTTCTTGTAATGATGAGCCAGCTAGTTAACATTAGCCTACTACATTTAGCTACATAATGAACTTCCATGCTCTCAGGCCGGGGACACAATGTATGGTTGGTTGGATAAGAATCACTGTTATAATCATTGGCCAGTAAGGAGAATTAAGTAAAACTACAAGTCCAAATCTCTCTCTTCATCTATGGCTAATTTAAGAACGGGACAATTTTAGCTAGCTAGCTAGCCACTCGAGGACAACAATGCAACAAGATGCAACAAATCCATTTTTTTCTGTCAATAACGTTTTGCTCTCGATGTGATGTGATTGGTGTGAAGCCAATTCCAAACTGGCCTCTCTGGACCTTTTATTTTTGGTGTGCCAGGACCATTCACAGTTTTGAGCTCACTCAGTTTAGCTCAACGCTGATTGGCTATCATTTTATATTTTTTTTTATCAAGGGAGACCAAATGCTTGCTGGTTTCCCTTGCGTTTAATACTACGGGCGGCAACAATGTCATACTTTTTTTTAACCAGACAGCATCAGGTAGATGGGCTACACATACAGAGCCAGAGGAATGCTGTTTCGCTCACTCGGATGCTGTCACCGGTGAGATACAGAACGTTCAGTCTCTTGCGACTTGAAGGAAAATTATGAAACTCAGAGATGAAAGATATATCATTTTAGATGTTTTTTTCTTGGTCAGTTTTTTGAGGAAGCCTGGCTTCCCTTTGCATACATAAATGCACGCCACTGCTCCTTCCATAAATCAGTTTTAACAGACTGTCTGCTGTGATGTGCGAACGAACCAGAATATCCACACATGATCCTGTTCCTTTTCTCCTCAGCACTCTGGTTCAGAGATGGTGTACACCAACACCCTGCGAAGTGTACGCAACACTGTCATCAGTCGGCAGCCCACCCTGATTATGTCGCTCGCCTGCCGTTTCCCCGGCGTCGAGGCCAAGGGCCCGCGGTACGCCATCAACATGCCGTCGGAGCAGGAGACCTTCGGCATCATCAAGTTCTGGTTGGAGTTCTACCGGCCTGGGGAGGGGCCCATGGCTAACAGAACTAAAATCGCCAAGTTCCGCCACCTCCTCCCTTTCTCGCAGCGTGTCCGCCGAGAGACGTCGGTCCGCACCGCGAGCAGGCTGGACACACTGGACCTGCATGTGTTCTCCAACACCTCTCTGGACAGGGCAGAGCTGATGGTGGGCAAGTGCATGGAGTCCGAGACAGAAGACATGGCTGACAGCCACTGGATCCTGGATCAGGGGTCAGTGATAGTTTTCTGACATTTTTACCCAATCTTAATTGTTTGTTATTACCCCAAATGGAGTACTTGGGTTTTTAATACAAGCTCTACAATAAGCCATATGAACTAAACAATGCATGGAATTCAGAAAACTGTCCATTCAACTCAGTTGAGGTGGTAGCAATTTGTCAAGTCGCTATGAAATGGATAGTTTACTGAGATTGCCTCTGTTTTGAAACCGCTTCTCTCACATACATTAAAAACATGAAATGTCTTCCTTCTTTCTCAGGTGTTCGGCTGGAAATGGAACCCTGGAGATTCTGACTTCAACCCCCACTGTCAGGGTATACCGAATCAACCTGAGCACTATCAAAACTAAAGGAACCACGGTGTGTCTTTCTGGCCATGTATCTCTCTTCTGGAATATGAAGGGTGCTTCCATTTGTCTCTCGGGCATCCGGAACCTGCCAACATGACTATCCAGTTGAGCTAAAGCCCAGGGACTAAAAATAAATAAACTAACTAGTGCCTATATCCCATACTTAAGCAATAATGCACGAGGGGTTGTGCTATGTGGCCAATATACCAAGGCTAAGGGCTGTTCTTATGCACAACGCAACGCAGAGGGCCTGGATACAGTCGTTAGCCGTGGTATATTGGCCATATACCACAAACCACAGAGGTTCCTTATTGCTATTATATACCACAGCTGTCAGGCAATCAGCATTCCCAGTTTATAATATTTAATTTAAGACATGTTTTATTATTGTTATTACTGATTTATCCACTTCAATCCATGTGTCAGTCTGCCACTATGTGTTTGTCCCTTTCAGCTCTGTTTGAATAACAGTATATGTCCACCTGAAAGGCCATCAAATGTGTTTAATGCTTATTCTCACAATATATTTTTGTGGTCTTGGGTCCGACTCTCTCTAACAACGTTAGCCTATATGAGTAGTACAAGTGTTGCATGTGTAGTTGATCGTGTCTCTTGTCGTCTGCAGATGTACGTGGAGTGTACAGTGTATCTCTGTGTCACCACGAGGCCCTCTCAGAAGTGCCCTGATCAGTGTGACAGGGCCAGCAGCAACCAGGTAATGGTTGACAACGTGCTGACCAGGAGCTACACCGTCCGCTCCGGCCCTGTTAGCCTCGTACCCACCACCGCTGCACTGGCAACTACCACTGTGGTCCCAGCAACCACCCCCACTGGTACCATTAGTGCAACAGCAGCACCAACTACAACAGCCTCGAATGGTAGGATTTGTAAACTTAGCTGTAGCTTCAATTTATCTTTGGGGGCTTTAGCCCGGCAGTATTCCAACCGATAGGGAAAAGATGACCAGCACTTACCAATAAAGTAGAACTAACCAGTGATATTTACCCTCAATTGGATTCTCTCCTCTACTTTCTCCTACTCTAGCTCCGACTGAGGACTCAAACATGGCAGTGGGCGTGGTCTTGGCTGTCATTCATGTCTTACTTCAAGGCCTGCTTCATCACTGAAGAGAACAAGGCTTATAATTCCAATGTTGTTCAATTGTAGCTCTCGTGAATTACTGCATACTAATTTACATCATAAGAAGCCAATGGAATTAATGATATGACACACTTTTTACATTGAATGGGTCGTTTTTCAAGATAATTATTTTGTACAGTAAAACTCCCCATGGTGGTTTCTACATTTTCTCTGAGGACATTGGTAGACTTACATTGCATCAAAACTCGAAATTTGTGCATGTAAAGCACGAAACACCGAGAATCTCACTGCTGAAAGGTACTTATCACAGCGGGTGGCATTCCTTCTCTTGCTCGAGAAAAAGCGGTAGCTGCTGCGTGACAACCTGGTAGCGAGGAATTGTGTCTGTGTATTGTCACAATACTCTGACAATTTTACCAGGCAAACGTTTGACAATCTTACTGGTGTGTCTGAGCTTTAGCTATTTTTAACTGCTGTTTATAACTATTTTCGTCCAAAAATCCTGTTCAGAATGTAATCCTGGATATGAACATAAAGTAATTGTTTATGTTTATGTAATTGTTCATGCATTGTTCATGCATGCACTGTAAAAAATATAAATAAAATATAGTTTCAACTAATTATTATTAAGTAACTGGTTCCACAGCCTTTTTTTGTTTACTCAACTTTTCGGTCCAAGTGTGACCTGAACAACAAAAAATTACTCAAACTTAACTCCAATTTGACAAGAATTCAGTCAATTTAAAATGTGTTTTCTCAACTTGTCTCATATGTTCATTCAGCTATAAATTATTATTTGGGCAACCATATTTTACACATTTTTTGCTGCGTGACAACCTGGTAGCGAGGAACCTACGGCTTCTAGTCAGTGGCCAACAGCTTGATTTTGAGCCAATCAGAGGTTCGTCATTAGTTACCACAGCCACAAAGTCATGTGATTTTAAACCTAAACTTAACCACACTGCTAACATTATGCCTAACCATAACCTTAAATTAAGACCAGAAAGCAAATATTTGTTTTCCTTAATTTTTATGATGTAGACAATTTTGGACTTTGCGGTAACTAGTGGAAACCCAATCAGAGAGCACCAACCCCCACGTTGGGGAGCCAACAACGGAGAAAAAAAGGAAAGAGGGCAGTTTTCCGCACATCCTCGGATGAGCCAGTCACACTTCATATGCAATGTGGGCTATGGGATGGAAACTAACTAAATGCACAGACACAATACTCAATTATTCCTCCAAGCTTGCTAACCAACCACTGTAGTTAGTATTGACATTGTATGTAAATAACAATGGATTCGCTAGTGTCCATGAAACAGCTGCCTGTGTCAGTTGCCGAGTTGTGCAGTTAGCTGCCTAACTTTAGCTACCAAACGTTAGCTAGCTAAACTTTTGGCTATGGACTAGTACTTTGGGATTATGGAGAGTGAATAAAAATGGTTTCTTCTTCACTTTAGGTAGTTATCTAGCTGTGGCCATCTGGCTAGTAGCAACATAAACACAGATGTCTGGTAATCTAGACCATAAACAAAACGCACGGATATGCATTGCCAAACAAAGCTACTGCCACCTTCTGGTTTGGAGTATTTTAAAAGTGAGTGTGTGACGACTTCCAAGGTCTTTGTTATGTGATCACAAAAGAGTGACTGCCGACACTGTTCAGAGTTTCTAAATACATTCGGGAGGCAAACGTTTGACAATTTTACCAGGCAAACCTTTGACAATCTTACTGGTGTGTCTGAGCTTTAGCTATTTTTAACTGCTGTTTATAACTATTTTCGTCCAAAAATCCTGTTCAAAATGTAATCCTGGATATGAACATAAAGTAATGGTTTATGTTTATGTAATTGTTCATGCATTGTTCATGCATGCACTGTAAAAAATATAAATAAAATGTAGTTTCAACTAATTATTATTAAGTAACTGGTTCCACAGCCTTTTTTTGTTTACTCAACTTTTCGGTCCAAGTGTGACCTGAACAACAAAAAATTACTCAAACTTAACTCCAATTTGACAAGAATTCAGTCAATTTAAAATGTGTTTTCTCAACTTGTCTCATATGTTCATTCAGCTATAAATTATTATTTGGGCAACCATATTTTACACATTTTTACATACAAAAGCGCTGATTGTGTTTCTAACTAGTTCCACAATATTTTTTTTAGGTAAGATGCCCAAATAACATTTGAGAACACACAAAGACTGACTTGAAGTACACTGCTCAAAAAAATAAAGGGAACACTAAAATAACACATCCTAGATCTGAATGAATGAAATATTCTTATTAAATATTTTTTCTTTACATAGTTGAATGTGCTGACAACAAAATTACACAAAAATGATCAATGGAAATCAAATTTGTCAACCCATGGAGGTCTGGATTTGGAGTCACACAAAATGAAAGTGGAAAACCACACTACAGGCTGATCCAACTTTGATGTAATGTCCTTAAAATGAGGCTCAGTAGTGTGTGTGTGGCCTCCATGTGCCTGTATGACCTCCCTACAATGCCTGGGCATGCTCCTGATGAGGTGGCGGATGGTCTCCTGAGGGATCTCCTCCCAGACCTGGACAAAAGCATCCGCCAACTCCTGGACAGTCTGTGGTGCAACGTGGCATTGGTGGATGGAGCGAGACATGATGTCCCAGATGTGCTCAATTGGATTCAGGTCTGGGGAACGGGCGGACCAGTCCATAACATCAATGCCTTCCTCTTGCAGGAACTGCTGACTCACTCCAGCCACATGAGGTCTAGCATTGTCTTGCATTAGGAGGAACCCAGGGCCAACCGCACCAGCATATGGTCTCACAATGTGTCTGAGGATCTCATCTCGGTACCTAATGGCAGTCAGGCTACCTCTGGCGAGCACATGGAGGGCTGTGCGGCCTCCCAAAGAAATGCCACCCCACACCATGACTGACCCACCGCCAAACCGGTCATGGTGGAGGATGTTGCAGGCAGCAGAACGTTCTCCACGGCGTCTCCAGACTGTCACATGTGCTCAGTGTGAACCTGCTTTCATCTGTGAAGAGCACAGGGCGCCAGTGGCGAATCTGCCAATATTGGTGTTCTCTGGCAAATGCCAAACGTCCTGCATGGTGTTGGGCTGTAAGCACAACCCCCACCTGTGGACGTCGGGCCCTCATGGAGTCTGTTTCTGACCGTTTGAGCAGACACATGCACATTTGTGGCCTGCTGGAGGTCATTTTGCAGGGCTCTGGCAGTGCTCCTCCTGCTCCTCCTTGCACAAAGGTGGAGGTAGCGGTCCTGCTGCTGGATTGTTGCCCTCCTACGGCCTCCTCCACGTCTCCTGATGTACTGGCCTGTCTCCTGGTAGCGCCTCCATGCTCTGGACACTACGCTGACAGACACAGCAAACTTTCTTGCCACAGCTCGCATTGATGTGCCATCCTGGATGAGCTGCAATACCTGAGCCACTTGTGTGGGTTGTAGACTCCGTCTCATGCTACCACTAGAGTGAAAGCACTGCCAGCATTCAAAAGTGACCAAAACATCAGCCAGGAAGCATAGGAACTGAGAAGTGGTCTGTGGTCACCACCTGCAGAACCACTCCTTTATTGGGGGTGTCTTGCTAATTGCCTAGAATTTCCACCTGTTGTCTATTCCATTTGCACAACAGCATGTGAAAGTTATTGTCAATCAGTGTTGCTTCCTAAGTGGACATTTTGATTTCACAGAAGTGTGATTGACAGGGAGTTACATTGTGTTGTTTAAGTGTTTCCTTTATTTTTTTGAGCAGTGTAGTATATCTTAATTGGATGTTGGCATGCACACTTTTGTGGGAATGTATCAAAAGTGGACTAATGAATATAGGGGGGTTGAGTAAAATTATCCTGCAATTAGCAAATTATACTCGATTTTATTTTTAAACTGCCGTTGACACATATTTACAAGAGTTTCCTCCACTGTTAAGTGAAATTGAAAGGTTTTCAAAGTTGTTTTTCTTGTTTTTTTAACAACCTTTCTAATAACTCCCAACGAATACCAATTAAATTCGATCAAATGTATTTATAAAGCCATCAACAGTTGTCACATCATTACAGTAACCCGGCCTTAACTAATCAATATTATTGATACTACTCCCGCCCCACGTTTACTACAAACATAGATCGTGCTTATGTACGCACAAAGACGACTCCTGCTGGGGCTTTAGTTCATCTGGCTATCAGTCTTCAGGTGCAAGGACAAACCAGGTCTGATACGCAGTTGGTCACAAAAAGGCGTATTGGTCTCCTACTACCGCTGAAATAGTGTTAATCCTCATGAATTTCACTTAATTCAAACATTTTATACCTATGAAACATAAACCCTCTGACTGACTACCAGATTCTCCGAAGTCATTCGTAAGAACATGTAATTTACCATTTGGAAAAGCACCAGAAGTAAGCACCTTTTATAGTATTGCTTTGGTTATAACTGATTTGTGAAGCATCTATAGTCTGGTTCATAAATACTATATGTTGTGCTTATGAAGTCGTTGAGCACTATAATACCTATGCATGAATTGGTGTGTTTATGCGGTTGTGCTGTATCCCCGTGTCAAGATACGACAAGGCACAAAGTAGCGTATTATGTTCATACAGGTACAGTAGCTATATTTATTACATTATCATCGAGTTTATGGTTCTATATATGATATTTTGTAGTCAATGGTAAAAAAAAAGTTTGCGGAGGTCTAAAAATGCCTGTAAGTAACATTTTTTTCCCTGATCTGAGTGACTGGAAATCTGACCAATGAAGTTCCGTTGCTATTGTTTCCTCTGTTGAAGAGTTGCCAATTATCATTTAGAATGGGAGGAGACTAGCCGCCCTCATTGGAACCACGCCTCTGTTCAAGGAGCGTACTAGCCACAGGGATTGTTGTTAGCGGGTTTGCTAGCAGGGGCAGTTCTTCTTTGACATTTCAATTGGAATATGCACCCTCAATCTTGATACGGTTTAACTGGCGAATTTTTTTCATTTGACTGAGAAAATCCAAATTTGGTTCGACCAGTTGTTATTGGTCTCAGTCAGTTGAGGTGAGTTTTATCTCTCAAGCTAACTAAGCCCATTTGAAGCAAAACTAAATGGCGCTAGCTACGTGCTGTTACAGCAAGTTGCTACATAACCTTGTCAGACAGATGCATCAATACATCTCAGAAAATGTTATATTTCTGCTGGCAGACTGAGTCTGTAAACATTAACGATGCCTGCTTTAGCATGTCGAAAATGTCGCTAATGTTCGCTGGCTAATGTGTTTTTGACGATTAGCTAGCTACAGTAGTTCCATGAGCTAGTGAACAGCATCGTACAACAGTAGTTGGCTAGCTAAACATTTAGATAGGATTCGGACAAAATAACGACTAAATAGCTAATCGTGAAAAACACATTTATCCAGCGAAAAACAGTATTTGCTACAGTATTGAGATAATGTTAGCAAGGACAGTTGTTGTGCTACCTAACGTTAGTCGAATCACTGGGTTTCATGATGATGACGTTCGAACATGGCTGGTTAGCGTAAAGCCACAATGTGTTGCTAGCAGTAGCTTACTAAAAAGACCACCGGGAAGTCAACCATCCCTTGTTAGCTAGCGTTAACTGAAATCTATTTTTAATTGACATTTTCGTTATTACGACAGCTAAGGCGTTAGTTAAAAATGAAAAGGCGAATAGTTAACAGTACTCTGTAGATTATTTGACCTGACACGCTCGTGCATTTAGCCACACAAGTTCGGGCGCGCACGACTCCGCTAGCAGTGGATGGCGTCAGGCCCTCTCTTGGCAGAGGGGGAGGGGAATGGGCAGGTCTTATGGCTGGTTTAGAAGCTAACCGCTAGCCAGTTAACATCTCACTGTTAGCTTGTGGATTGTCTTTGGGACGTGTCGCCACCGCTAAATAAGAAACATACATTTAATTGGATTAGATTTATGGATGTGTTCCCTAGCCATATTCCATATGTTGGTTTACCATCTTGAGTGATGAGAGTAACGTTACTTCCTAGTTATCTTAGCAAGCACGCTAGCTAGATAAATGGTTGAATAACGTTGTCCAGTCGGTATCTTGCCAATTCGTCCCTACACACTGTAGTTAGCTACTCTATGTATTGTCCACTAAAGCAGTCAATGTGAATTCTAGCTCATATTCTGGTCAAACATCCTTCTTTGTGTCGTACTGAATTCTCCAGCCTTGTTAAGCGGGGGGGCTACCACTCTCCCTCCAAAGTGATCACAATAACGTTCATATCATCACATTTTTTCAAATATAGCCACTAGTTGTGGGTGAGACAGAAACTGGAGAATCCCATAAATGTGTGCCACAGAGTCTGAAATGTGCCAAATGACTGTATCCATCTTGGAATTCGCAGTTGTGTCAGGGTGACTATCGATTTATCAATTAAATATGCCTAAATGTTAACTGTGTTGTACCTGTGCCTCCTAGCTCTTTTGAGTATGAATATACAATGAAGCGGCGTGCGGAGGATCAGGAACCAGTATTTGCGTCCCAGCAGCAGCGTCGCCCCCCAGTCCCGGGTACTGCGGAGGGCTTCCAGCACCGCGTCCTAGCCCCAGCCGTGTACGAGGCCGTCACCGACAACATGCAGCCTTCCCCCGGCATCCAATACTCCATCCCCCAGGGTTACCAGGTATGGGAACTGTTGCCATATCTCTTTAATCTAGATGAGAGCATGTTCCACAGAAAATAATAATTTTGCTAGACTCTACAATGCATTAATTTATAAGTGCCAATTAACCAGCAAACTGTAGCTTCTGTATTTGCCTTTTTCAATGCTTTGTTTACTATTTTACCACAGGCAGAATGCTGATATTTGACTGAATCTTGTCCTCCAGGTTCCCACAATGCCCCAGAACTCCAGTGGTCATGGACATGCCTCTAGTCCCGCTGCACTTGTCGGGCCCCACCCCCACAGTCCAGCTGTCCAATCACAGGGGGCTGCGGTGGTCCAGAGCCATGCCCATCCTTTGGCCCCTATGGCCCCCTCACAGGGTGCCCAGTTCCAGCGACTCAAGGTGCATTTTTCATATGTATACATTTTATTGAATGTACAAAAGAGATGAAAAATAAGCACATGTACTAAATACAGAATAAAATAGAGGTATGATGGACTCAATTAGGACCTGTTGATTTCAAAGCATGGTAGATAATAGGGCTGGGAGTTGCCAGGGATACAATATCATCACCATATTTAGGTACCGATGTGTATTGCGATTCTATATGTATTCTGTCATTGTATTGCTATTCCACATTACAAACATTGCTCACTGTATGGCTGCTGCAGAGGGACGAGAGCCATGGGAAAATTAGTTTTGATCAGTCATGGAAATAAAAGTGCTGAAAACAAGCTATGAAGGAGAAGTACTGGAGTATAGGGATCCAGAATGGAGCAGCGGTCTAAGGCACTGCATCGCTACAGACCCGGGTTCCATTCCGGGCTGTATCACCACCAGCCGTGATCGGAGTCCCATAGGGTGGTGCACAATTAGCCCAGCATCTTCCTGGTTAGGGGAGGGTTTGGATGGGGTAGGCCGTCATTGTAAATACGAATTTGTTCTTAACTGACTTGCCTGGTTAAATAAAGGTTAAATACCTTTTTTAAGGTGGTTCAGCCAACTAGTGCAAAAATAATATTGGGATATTGTCAAAATGATAGGATATATCATCCAAAATAATATCCCTATGTCTAACTGTATGAGCTCTCCCATCACTAGTAGATAATGCAGCAATGAGACTAGTCAACAATTAAAGTATGGAGCTCATTGGGATGTTTTCATTATCTTGATCAATGCCCACTTCATCTCCTTATACCTTTGAAAACATTGTTTGACTGGCAAAACTGTTTTTGTAGGTTGAAGATGCTCTGTCTTACTTGGATCAAGTGAAACTGCAGTTTGGGAATCAGCCTCAAGTCTACAATGACTTCCTTGACATCATGAAAGAGTTCAAGTCACAGAGGTCAGTTACAATTTAGTTTGTTTTTCTAAGCAAACACTGTAAACATCCATGTAAGCCGTGAACTCTTGCTGCAGGAAGACATTCCATGTGTTTGAGGGGATCAGTTTGAGCAAGACGAGGTGGGGAATCACTAATCTTGATCACATAATTAGTAGTTATTTGAGAAGCAAAGTGATTTGTAGATCAGTGATTCTGCACAGTCTAACTACCATGTAGTCAGTCTTAAACACGCACATTTACTTTCACAGCATCGACACTCCAGGTGTGATCAGCCGTGTCTCCCAGCTCTTCAAGGGCCACCCAGACCTCATCATGGGATTCAACACCTTCCTGCCGCCGGGCTACAAGATCGAGGTCCAGACCAACGAGCAGGTCAACGTGACCACGCCAGGACAGATCCACTACATCACCCCGCACGGCATCTCTGTCCAGAACCTCCCCGTTACGGGGCCACCCAGCCAGCCGGTGCCCCATCATCACCAGGCCATGCAGCTGCCCAGTGGACCCCCCACCAGCACCGCCACAGCCAGCACTGCTCTACCCACCCAGCCTACACCGGCCAAGACCAGCAAGGTTCCAGCTCACTAAGACCCCTTTCCTTTGTTGTGTCATTCTGTGCCAGAACCTCTTCTCAAGTTCTTTGTTTCTGCATGTTTAGTTTCCTATTGGAGATTTGAACCACAAGTCATTGGCTTATTTCTTAATTTGTTATGTAAACATGTATTCATTTACTTATTACTGTATAGTTGCGTATGTAAATATAGTATTCAACTGTTTTATCGTTATGTGCTGATGTACACCACCATTCAAAAGTTTGGGGTCACGTAGAAATGTCCTTGGTTTTGAAAGAAAAGCACCTTTTTTTTGTCCATTAAAATAACATAAAATTGATCAGAAACAGCGTAGACATTGTTAATGTTGTAAATTACTATTGTAGCTGGAAACGGCTGGTTTTTAATGGAATAACTTCATAGGCGTACAGAGATCCATTATCAGCAACCATCACTCCTGTGTTCCAATGGCACGTTGTGTTAGCTAATCCAAGTTTATCATTTTAAAAGGCTAATTGGTCATTAGAAAACCCTTTTGAAATTGTTAGCACAGCTGAAAACTGTTCTGATTAAAGAAGCAATAAAACTGGCCTGGAGCATCAGCATTTGTGGGTTAAATTACAGGCTCAAAATGGCCAGAAACAAAGTACTTTCTTCTGAATCTCATCAGTCTATTCTTGTTCTGAGAAATGAAGGCTATTCCAGGTGAGAAATTGCCAAGAAACTGAAGGTCTTATACAACGCTGTGTACTACTCCCTTCACAGAACAGCGCAAACTGGCCCTAACCAGAATAGAAATAGGAATGGGAGGCCCCGGTGCACAACTGAGCAAGAGGACAAGTACATTAGGGTTTCTTGTTTGAGAAACAGACGCCTCACAAGTCCTCAACTGGCAGCGTCATTAAATAGTACCTGCAAAACACCACTCTCAACGTCAACAGAAGAGGCTACTCCGGGATGCTGGCCTTCTAGGCAGAGTTCCTCTGTAAAATGTCTGTGTTCTTTTGTCCAGCTTAATCTTTTATTTTTATTGGCCAGTCTGAGCTATGGCTTTTTCTTTGCAACTCTGCCTAGAATGCCAGCATCCCGAAGTCGCCTCTTTGCTGTTGACGTTGACTAGTGTTTTGCGGGTACTATTTAATGAAGCTGCCAGTTGAGGACTTGAAGCGTCTGTTTCTCAAATTAGACACTCTAATGTACTTGTCCTCTTGCTCAGTTGTGCCCCGGGGCTTCCCACTCCTTCTATTCTGTTTAGAGCCATTTTGCACTGTTCTGTGAAGGGAGTCATGCATAGCGTTGTACGGGATCTTCAGTTTCTTGGCAATTTCTCACATGAAATAGCCTTCATTTCTCAGAACAAGAATAGACTGACAAGTTTCAGAAGAAAGGACTTTGTTTCTGACCATTTTGAGCCTGTAATCGAGCCCACAAATGCTGATGCTCCAGATACTCATAGTCTAAAGAAGGCCAGTTTTATTGCTTCTTTAATCAGAACAACAGTTTTCAGCTGTGCTAACATAATTGCAAAAGGGTTTTCTAATGATCAATTAGCCTTTTTGAAATGATTAACTTGGATTAGCTAACACAACGTGCCATTGAGACACAGGAGTGATGGTTGCTGATAATGGACCTATGTAGATATTCTATTAAAAATCATATGTTTCCAGCTATAATAGTCATTAACAATGTCTATGCTGTATTTCGGCTTAATTTGACGTTATTTTAATGCACTTTTTTTTTTTGTTGCTTTTCTGTATAAAAAAAAAAACAAGGACATTTCTGTGACCCCAAACTTTTGAATGATCGTGTATATTTCATATTTGGAGGCAACTCATTGTCGATCTCCTTTTCCCCCCACAGCCGATGCAGTCTCCTGCCCTGACCCCGACTAGCCAACCCAACCCATCAATCCCATCCTACGCCTCCCCACGGTCCCCCTCGGTCCAGTCCCACGCCCCGGTGAGCAGCACCCCTTCCAGCGGGCCTCCCCTGCAGAACAACCAGCCTGTGGAGTTCAACCACGCCATCAACTACGTCAACAAGATCAAGAACCGCTTCCAGGGGCAGCCCGACATCTACAAAGCCTTCTTGGAGATCCTGCACACTTACCAGGTAAAAACACAGCGCGAGAGCTGCCCCACACAAAGCATTTCATTCAATAAATCTGGCTTCTTTCTGAAGGGTGATTTATTTTCAGTGTAAACAAGCTATACAAAAGACAGTGTACACACAGAGATCTGTTCGTAACCTGGGTCACCGTTCAATATGAACTTGAGGTTCCATTCCAGTGCTATAACGAAACTGCCGAAGGGGCAGTGGTGCCCTTTGTGTGGTCTCCCTGGTCACTTTCTGGGAACAGGGATACAAGAACCACAGATGTACTGGATAATAATTGCAGAAAGAAACTTTAGAGGAAGGAAATTCAGATCATTCTGATTGTGCGCCGCCCTGGCCCAGTGTCGTCCTGGTTAGGGTTTGGCCGCCCTGGCCCAGTGTCGTCCTGGTTAGGGTTTGGCCGCCCTGGCCCAGTGTCGTCCTGGTTAGGGTTTGGCCGCCCTGGCCCAGTGTCGTCCTGGTTAGGGTTTGGCCGTAGTCTGTAACCAGTGGTCTGAAGTTCTTGGTATAGTCTGTAACCAGTGGTCTGAAGTTCTTGGTATAGTCTGTAACCAGTGGTCTGAAGTTCTTGGTGTAGTCTGTAACCAGTGGTCTGAAGTTCTTGGTGTAGTCTGTAACCAGTGGTCTGGAGTTCTTGGTATAGTCTGTAACCAGTGGTCTGAAGTTCTTGGTGTAGTCTGTAACCAGTGGTCTGATTGAAGTTCTTGGTGTAGTCTGTAACCAGTGGTCTGATTGAAGTTCTTGGTGTAGTCTGTAACCAGTGGTCTGATTGAAGTTCTTGGTGTAGTCTGTAACCAGTGGTCTGATTGAAGTTCTTGGTGTAGTCTGTAACCAGTGGTCTGATTGAAGTTCTTGGTGTAGTCTGTAACCAGTGGTCTGATTGAAGTTCTTGGTGTAGTCTGTAACCAGTGGTCTGATTGAAGTTCTTGGTGTAGTCTGTAACCAGTGGTCTGATTGAAGTTCTTGGTGTAGTCTGTAACCAGTGGTCTGATTGAAGTTCTTGGTGTAGTCTGTAACCAGTGGTCTGATTGAAGTTCTTGGTGTAGTCTGTAACCAGTGGTCTGATTGAAGTTCTTGGTGTAGTCTGTAACCAGTGGTCTGATTGAAGTTCTTGGTGTAGTCTGTAACCAGTGGTCTGATTGAAGTTCTTGGTGTAGTCTGTAACCAGTGGTCTGATTGAAGTTCTTGGTGTAGTCTGTAACCAGTGGTCTGAAGTTCTTGGTGTAGTCTGTAACCAGTGGTCTGATTGAAGTTCTTGGTGTAGTCTGTAACCAGTGGTCTGAAGTTCTTGGTGTAGTCTGTAACCAGTGGTCTGATTGCTGCTTTTGCAGAAGGAGCAGCGAAACGCGAAGGAGGCGGGGGGGAACTACACCCCGGCATTAACAGAGCAGGAGGTGTACGCTCAGGTGGCACGGCTCTTCAAGAACCAGGAGGACCTGCTCTCGGAGTTCGGACAGTTCTTACCGGACGCCAACAGTTCAGTGGTGAGTGTTTCACGTCCACGCTAAAATAGTGCTCTACTGCAAGAGCTAATGCTTCCTTCACCCGAGATGTTATTTCAGAATGATAGAAGTTGAGTTTAAACTATGTGAGGACATTGAATTACAAACTTGGCCACTGTCATATCATATTGTTATTTTCATATGACTAATACCACCTGTTTTATTTACTACATCATGTGACTCAGACAGGGTGCATGATCAAGATGCACTGATAATGCCTTTCAGTTTGATGTAAAAGTTGTATGTTCTGTGCCGATCTACACAGATGTTGCCTATCTTAAACTCTCACGTTTATCTCTGATCCAGAGTTGTCCCCCTTTTCTCCAGCTGCTGAGCAAGACCACGGCCGACCGGGCGGAGTCGGTGCGCAACGACCACGGCACCACGGTCAAGAGGCCCTTGATGAACAACAAGCAGCGGCTCAACCAGAACGGCTGTCCAATCCGGAGGCATTCTGGAGCGGGCGCCACGCCTCCCGTCAAGGTAAACTAGCTCCTTCTCGTTGACAGTCTCAAACCTTTGTATGTAAACGTTTTGGCGCCAAACCGGTGGCAGTTGTGAAAGAGTAAATAATTGAGAATAATTTCATCATTTGACTTTTTTCAATAATTAGGTTATTTTCTCTTGAACCATATGGTCTATCCACTAGAAGCTAATGGACAATATGGACACAGATATAACAAATGAATACTATATATATATATAGATTACCGGTAGCTTTGCAACCATAGTTGTCAGACATGCGGCTATTAAGAAACTAGTTAGCAGTAGTAACAGTTGTAATACTGTTCAGACAGCTGTACTGCAGTGCCATCAGAGTCCCTGGGTTCGCGCCCAGGCTCTGTCGTAACCGGCCGCGACCGGGAGGTCCGTGGGGCGACGCACAATTGGCCTAGCGTCGCCCGGGTTAGGGAGGGCTTGGTCGGTAGGGGTGTCCTTGTCTCATCGCGCACCAGCGACTCCTGTGGCGGGCTGGGCGCAGTGTACGCTAACCAAGGTGGCCAGGTGCACGGTGTTTCCTCCGGCGCATTGGTGCGGCTGGCTTCCGGGTTGGATGTGCGCTGTGTTAAGAAGCAGTGCGGCTTGGTTGGGTTGTGTATCGGAGGACGCATGACTTTCAACCTTCGTCTCTCCCGAGCCCGTACGGGAGTTGTAGCGATGAGACAAGATAGTAGCTACTACAACAATTGGATACCACGAAAAAGGGGTAAAATTCAAAAAAAAAAAAAAAAAGATTGGTATACTTTTGACTAGAGCGTCCCATAGATCTGTCAACTCTTTAAATGTGGGATTTTTACCTTATTTTTTAGCTTCTCTTATTTACTGTAGAACTGTAATATACCGCTGAAGCCTCTCTCCCTGTATCAGTTAATTGGTCTACCATGTCAGTGGTAATGTAGTCCTTATTTACACTCAGTTCTTCTCTTTCCCACCCTTGCAGAAGAAACCCAAGATGTTGGGGAAAGACCATGCCATGGCTGAGGCCAGCAAACACAGCATCGGCACAGAATCTCTCTTCTTTGAAAAGGTCCTGCTGCATTTTTGTTTTAAACCTAATGTGAATGTTATACAATAACATAAAATGTGATCTATACGAATGACACCTATAGAAAGGATTTATTCTGTTCCAACTGAACATGATTTGAATTAATGAATTGCCTGGTTGTGATGAGACGCTGTCCCCCTAACCCAATTGTAAAGTAATTCAGTGTGTGTTGAAGTGTGTATTTACAGAGCTGCTTTCTTATCATAGGTGAGGAAAGCCCTCCGGAGCTCTGAGGCCTATGACAACTTCCTGCGGTGTCTGCTCATCTTTAACCAGGAAGTGATTTCTCGTGCCGAGCTTGTGCAGCTAGTGCTGCCGTTCCTGGGGTAAGCTTTAAGCAACTATCACCTTCGCCAAACAACCATTTAAAAAACTTTGCACAATTTATCAGCCTGACTACAGGATGCGCTGCATAGCTGTTGCAACTACCTTCTCTGCTGTGAGGAGTGTAGACAATTCAGTCATGCTACAGCAGATGAGTAGAGTTAACAGGGCCACCAGCCTCTCAAGATCAGGCTGAGTCGGTAGTATAAAACTCTGACACTCTGAGCATGTCAAAAAGGTGTTGCTAGTATGTTTGTTCTTAGGCAAAATGAATGTTCATGATCTAAAAAGCTATAGGTATCCTTCTCTATTCCTATTATTGGCCTCCTATACATTGTCAGCTCGGGGAAGGCAGGTAGCCTAGTGGTTAGAGGCAGGTAGCCTAGTGGTTAGAGGCAGGTAGCCTAGTGGTTAGAGGCAGGTAGCCTAGTGGTTAGAGGCAGGTAGCCTAGTGGTTAGAGGCAGGTAGCCTAGTGGTTAGAGGCAGGTAGCCTAGTGGTTAGAGGCAGGTAGCCTAGTGGTTAGAGGCAGGTAGCCTAGTGGTTAGAGGCGCTTAGCCTAGTGGTTAGAGGCGCTTAGCCTAGTGGTTAGAGGCGCTTAGCCTAGTGGTTAGAGGCGCTTAGCCTAGTGGTTAGAGGCGCTTAGCCTAGTGGTTAGAGGCGCTTAGCCTAGTGGTTAGAGGCGCTTAGCCTAGTGGTTAGAGGCGCTTAGCCTAGTGGTTAGAGCGTTGGGCCAGTAACCGAAAGGTTGCTGGATCAAATCCCCGAGCTGACAAGGTAAATATGTCGTTCTGCCCCTGAACAAGGCAGTTAACCCACTGTTCCCAGGTAGGCTGTCATTGTAAATAAGAATTTGTTTTTAACTGACTTGCTTAGTTAAATAAAGGTAAAATTTAAATATGACATAAAAAATAGATGGCCTTGTTCGTTAACGGCATGTGAAAATACAAGCTTTGTTATTCATCCTGATATTTTGCCGCCCATCTAACACCCATTCTGGAATGTGATCTGCAGAAAATTCCCAGAGCTGTTCTCCTGGTTCAAAAACTTCCTGGGCTACAGAGAGTCCAGCCACATCGAGAGCTTTCCCAAGGAGAGGACCACAGAGGGCATGGCCATGGAGATTGACTACGCTTCCTGTAAGAGGTTGGGCTCCAGCTACAGGGCGCTACCCAAGAGCTACACACAGCCCAAGTGTACAGGGAGGACCCCACTGTGTAAAGAGGTGAGCGTAGCAGTTATTGACAGTCAAATGTTACCCTTCAAATTCAACCAAATTGAATCCTATAAAAACCTGAGGAATTAGTCAAATACATGTTTGTGTATTGGAAAATTAAGAGCAAAGAAAATAAAATTGTAGTCACTTTTTTTGCATGCGTCATCCTGCCAGTGAAGTCGATCACAGGGGTTTAATTGGTTAGTACTGAGATGTTGTTCATCTTGGCAAGTGACTCAATTAGAGCAGAGTTTTAACAGTATGGTCCATTTCAGGTCCTGAATGACACATGGGTGTCGTTCCCTTCGTGGTCAGAGGATTCCACCTTTGTCAGCTCCAAGAAGACCCAGTATGAGGAGCATATTTACAGATGTGAGGACGAGCGCTTCGAGGTGAGACTTTCCCCCCCTCTCATGGTAGTTATATTCTAATAGTACAAACCAAAGTATGCTGATGTACTGACATTTTCCATACTGTTCTTCTCCCTGCAGCTGGACGTGGTGCTGGAGACCAACCTGGCCACCATAAGAGCTCTGGAGGCCGTACAGAGGAGGCTGTCGCGCATGACGGCCGAGGAACAGGTCAAGTTCCGGCTGGACAACACCATGGGCGGCTGCTCCGAGGTCATCCACCGCAAGGCCATCCAGAGGATATATGGCGACAAGGCCGCCGACATCATCGACGGGCTCAAGAGGAACCCGGCTGTGTCCGTCCCTATAGTACTCAAGAGGTGTGATATGAAGAGGTTGTGTGATGGACAATACATGTAAATTAGAGTAATGTAAAGCGGCCTGAGCAACAGCTTCCAGAGAACATGTTGCTGTCCCATGTTAACCACGGTATGTGTTCTGATTGACCTCGGTCCAGGTTAAAGATGAAAGAAGAAGAATGGAGGGAAGCCCAGAGAGGATTCAACAAGATCTGGAGGGAGCAGAATGAGAAGTATTACCTCAAGTCCCTCGACCACCAAGGCATCAACTTCAAGCAGAATGACACCAAGGTGTTCCGCTCAAAGACCTTGCTCAATGAGATTGAGACCATATACGATGAGGTAAGAGGCAGTGATATACCACTTACTTGATCTGATCTATATGTTAATGTCTCCCAAGTATTGATTAAAACTTTTTTTTATATATATATAAAGCTACTCTAACCCGTGTTTTTTTTTGCTTCCATTTAGCGACAGGAACAGGCTTCCGAGGACACGGCCCCCGTGCCTGGCGGGCCCCACATGACCCTGACCTACCAGGACAGCCAGATCCTGGAGGACGCCGCCGCGCTCATCATCCACCACGTCAAGAGGCAGGTCGGCATCCAGAAGGAGGACAAGTACAAGATCAAACAGGTCATCCACCACTTTATCCCAGACATGCTGTTCGCCCGGCGCGGGGAGCTGTCAGATGTGGAGGAAGAGGAAGACGAGGAGGAGGAGGAGGAAGAAGACGAAACCGGGCCAGATGAAGACGGGTCAAAGAAGCACAATGGGTTGGCCGGCAGTGGTGGCTCCGCTAAGTCTAAGCTGCTATTCGGCAACACGGGGGCACAGAAACTGCGTGGCCTAGACGACGTCTACAACCTCTACTACGTCAACAACAACTGGTACATCTTCCAGCGCCTGCATCAGATCCTCTGTTTGAGGTTGTTGCGCATCTACGGGCAGGCAGAGAGGCAGATCGAGGAGGACTGCAGGGAACGGGAGTGGGAGAGGGAGGTGCTGGGTGTCAAACGGGATAAGAGTGAGAATCCTGCCGTCCAGCTGAGACTAAAGGAGCCCAGTAAGTCCAGACAACCTTTAAAACCAAACTGCAGCACGCTATGAACCCACTGACCATTAAGGTTTAGATCAAAGGATCACACATTTCTTTTGCACCCAGTTTAACATTTTTCTATGGAGAAAATGTACTTTACCTTCGTCATGCAATTTTATATCTACAAAGCTCTTCCTCTGAAAGTCTGACACGTTGTTTTTACTTTCATATCTGAAAAAAATGTACATGTACAGTACATGCTAACGTCTCCAGGAGAATGGTTTTTTGACAACGTCAATGGTCCCAACACAGACCTTTGTTCCAACTGCACATAGATACCCTTCCTATCATTTACACCACAACCAGGGGGAGATATACCCTCCAGATGTTTACCTAATCTCAATAGGCTAGCCGGGATCATGACAACTGTCTGTGTTTTTAAACCTTCTGATTTCAACACGTTTTGCCAACGTATGGCTCATTCATCCATAAGATACCCTCTGCAACCTCCCCCTAAGCGGCACTTGTGAAGCAACACAGGTTAACCATAAATACTCTGTTATTTTGATAACTGAGAATAAATCAAATGCATCGGTCAAATCAATGCATCAGATCAGACGTTAGTCAGAAGTTCTCCTACTAATAACAGATGAGGGTGAGACATTAGTTACATAACAATTCCTAAATAACATCCTTATAGCCCATAGTGTCATACTATGAAGTGCATCAGATCAGACGTTAGTCAGAAGTTCTCCTACTAATAACAGATGAGGGTGAGACATTAGTTACATAACAATTCCTAAATAACATCCTTATAGCCCATAGTGTCATACTATGAAGTGCATCAGATCAGACGTTAGTCAGAAGTTCTCCTACTAATAACAGATGAGGGTGAGACATTAGTTACATAACAATTCCTAAATAACATCCTTATAGCCCATAGTGTCATACTATGAAGTGCATCAGATCAGACGTTAGTCAGAAGTTCTCCTACTAATAACAGATGAGGGTGAGACATTAGTTACATAACAATTCCTAAATAACATCCTTATAGCCCATAGTGTCATTCTATGAAGTGGACGTTGTTGTACACACTATCTCTCATTTCACCAGGCTATATTTTGTCATAATGATCTGATCACACGGTGCTACGAGGGATGTACATTAAGTAGCCTACAGCAACCTTGCCTGGGCCACATTCAGTAGCCAAACGTTGCCGAACGAAATGCCACCAATAGTCCGTTGTATCCTTATTCTAATCTAGGCTATATGTCAGAAAGGCATGTTTGTTCCACATAGAGTATATCTATCTGAACTTTTCAAAACGTTGCATCTTGCTGAACGCACCTCTGATGTTGATTGGCAGGTGGAATGATGTCTAATGAGGTTGCAAGGTAAAAGTGGGAGGCGGGATCAGGGCAGCAAAACAATGAACTGATACACACATGTAACTTAAACAGTTTTCTAGGACCCCTTTTGGCTGGTGAACGCTACTTTCAAAAACCACTTGCTGAAAGTATACAAAACATCTGTACTATTACTTTAAATCCTGACCTTCTCCTTTTCCAGTGGACATTGAAGTGGAGGACTACTACTCTGCCTTCCTGGAGATGGTGCGGAACCTCCTGGACGGTAACATGGAGCCCACCCAGTACGAGGACTCCCTCAGGGAGATGTTCACCATCCACGCCTACACTGCCTTCACCATGGACAAGCTCATCCAGAGCATTGTCAGACAGGTCAGTACAGTCTTTTCCCTCCGTTAGGTTCCAGATGGTGAGAAAAAGCCAACCTTGAGGAACATCTAGGTGCCAAAATTGTCAACTGAAATCAGTTGAGGCCCATCTCTTTCAGGCGGTGGGGGACGGGCAGCAACAGAGCTAAATGGGGGCCCACCCGGCCTAAACAATGATAACTTTGATGGCTGACTTAACCTGTTGCGACGAGCAATCCCGTATCCGGGAGCGTAATTATAGCCTCAAGCTCATTACCATAACGCAACGTTAACTATTCATGAAAATCGCAAATGAAATGAAATAAATACATTGGCTCACAAGCTTAGCCTTTTGTTAACAACACTGTCATCTCAGATTTTCAAAAAAAGCTTTTCAACCATAGCTACACAAGCATTTGTGTAAGAGTATTGATAGCTAGCATAGCATTAAGCCTAGCATTCAGCAGGCAACATTTTCACAAAAACAAGAAAAGCATTCAAATAAAATCATTTACCTTTGAAGAACTTCAGATGTTTTCAATGAGGAGACTCTGTTAGATAGCAAATGTTCAGTTTTTCCAAAAATATTATTTGTGTAGGAGAAATCGCTCCGTTTTGTTCATCACGTTTGGCTAAGAAAAAAAAAAAATTCAGTCATTACAACGCAAACTTTTTTCCAAATTAACTCCATAATATCGACAGAAACATGGCAAACGTTGTTTAGAATCAATCCTCAAGGTGTTTTTCACATATCTATTTGATGATAAATCACTCGTAGCAGTTTGGTTTCTCCTCTGTTCAAAATGGAAAAATGCACGCACCTGTAGATTACGCAATAGTTTCGACGGAGGACACCGAGCGGACACCTGGTAAATGTAGTCTCTTATGGTCAATTTTCCAATGATATGCCTACAAATACGTCACAATGCTGCAAACACCTTGGGGAAACGACAGAAAGTGTAGGCTCATTCCTTGCGCATTCACAGCCATATAAGGAGACATTGGAACACAGCCTATTCAAAATCTGTCTCACTTCCTGTATGAAATTTAATCTTGGTTTCGCCTGTAGCATTAGTTCTGTGGCACTCACAGACAATATATTTGCAGTTTTGGAAACGTCAGTGTTTTCTTTCCAAAGCTGTCAATTTAATGCATAGTCGAGCATCTTTTCGTGACAAAATATCTTGTTTAAAACGGGAATGTTTTTCATCCAAAAATGAAATACTGACCCCAGAGGTTCAAGAGGTTAATGACTGTGCTCACACCTGGCGTTGTGGTTCCCATCATCAGCTCCAGCACATTGTGAGTGATGAGCTCTGCGTGCGCGTGACAGACCTCTACCTGAGCCAGAGCACCAACAAGGCCACCGGCGGCGCCCTGTCCACCCAGGCCTCCAGAGCGACCGCCGAGGGGGCATACCAACGCAAGGCGGAGCAGCTCATGTCCGACGAGAACTGCTTCAAGGTACAGTATGGGTGGGTGGATGGCTGGCCCACCTGGAATGTTACTGTGTCTCAGGAAAATACTTTGAGTTGCATTTCAACTTTCATGTGTTCTCTCTCCAGCTCTCTGGTTTTCTCTCTTGCTTTCATTTTGTTCTTCTGTCCCCATTTTGTTCTTCTGTCCCCCCTGGTACGTTCTCTCTGACATTTGCTGTCTTGTCTTGTTGGTTGTCTTGTTGTTTGACTGGTTTGTTTGTGGTCCAGCTGATGTTTGTGAAGAGCCAAGGCAGCGTGACCCTGACCCTGGAGCTGCTTGACACGGAGGAGGAGAACTCAGACGAACCCGCTGAGACAGAGGTGTGTGTGTGTGTGTTTGTTAGTGTGTATGGCAGGCAGTCTCCACATGACATTTAGAACAGATTCAGATGAGGCAGGTTCTTGTGTTGTGACGGTAGTTCTCTTCTGGTTCTTTAAACAGCGGTGGTGCGACTACGTGGGACGCTACCTGAACTCGGACTCAGCGTCTCCAGAGCTGCGCGAGCACCTGGCCCAAAAGCCTGTGTTCCTCCCCAGGTGAGGCCTCTGGCTGTGTCTCCCCCGTCTGCACAGCTAACAGCATCTACCCCTAAAGGCTCTCTAAGACAGGCCATGGTACTGTTTCACAAGCCAAAACCAGCTGACAAAAAAAAACAAAATGACTCATTTTGAGAATGAGTGCAAGCCCATCTCCCTCTCCACGTGCAGGTCAGTTCCAGGTCAGTGTTTTTTGCACAAACCAAACTTTCAGGGCTTTCTTCCCGTAGCCTCAAACTAAATGGGGCCCCGAGACTTATCCACGAAGCACTTGTTTTGAAAAACTCTGCCAATAGTGATGAACACACACACCAGTTGAACTACAAGTGCACTAGGTCATTTTTGTGTTTGCTTTCCTCAGAAAAGTAGGCCTAAGTGCTAAAAAAAAAAACTATGTTTAGTAGAAATGCTGCCGGTGCCTGTCCTGTTTTTGTTAGAGAGAATGTAATTGGCTGTCTACTCGAAAAGCAACTTGTTTCCCTCCATTTCTGCCCCCTGCCTTTATCTCCGAAAGATTGCACTTTACCCTGCCATCTTTTTAAATAGACTCATTATTTATCCATTTATTCACACTTTTTTGTTTTGTTTTACGGGGCCCTTTTATTTATGAATATTGCCATTTTTATATTATATTAGTAGGATAGTATTTATTTCAACTTTCCCACTCAGCAGACTAGTCATCAAATCATTGGGTAAAAAAAATCAAAATATTTAGTTAGATTTTTTTATTTATTGTGAGAATAAGGCTACAATAGCGGTTTGATATAAACTGAAAGGAGGAAGAAGAAGAGGCAATGAACAGGAGTTGACTTCACATTGCGAATGTAGGGAAGGGCAGGAAGTATTTTTATACCATGGAGCATATTAGTGTTCTATTGTACAATCATTTCCTCTGTTGGAGGAGAACCATTTGGTTGAGCAGAAATTCTATATGTACAGTGTCCTTAATTGCATTGTCACGACGGCCATTTTTTTTTGTTGTTGTTGTGGCATTGGTGACAGGCAAAAGACCCCTTTTTGTCGGTCTAGAGAAAAGGATTCAGATAAAATCTTTTTTTTTTTTTTATCAGCTGCCCTGTGTTTCCTGTAATTGTATTCATAGGAAAAACATTCTGTATGTGACTTCTTCTAATCACTGTTTAGATACATGTTGTACGGATTGAGATTTGGGGTGTTCAGCATTATTATAATGTGTAAAACAATTTAAGGATACAGTGCACTCCCGTTGCAATCTTTTTGTTGTGGGTGAGGTTTTTATACGAGTTGACCAAGACTAGTGCTGATAACTCATGAAAACCTGGTCAAGCACGGCATCTGCAACACTTGTACAAAAGAGAAGGGGCTTGTGAATAAAATGGTCTGAATTGTATGCTCAAATGTTGGTGTATTTCTTTCCAGACGTCTCTCTGAGCATTGCATGGAAGGGTGGTTGGGTTCTCTATTAAAGCCCTGAGATGAGTGTTGCACATCAAGCCTGTCTGTCTTTGGTTTTCAGTGCTTGTTGCCATTTTTCAAAAAGGGTGTCCATAATGTATCATATACATTTCAATGGGCTGGAAGGACCCATGCAAAACAGGAACAAAACAATTGGCGTCAGTCCCCCCCCCCTTTTGTTTTATTTTACCCATTGCATATATTTGCTACTTGTCTTGACTGGATATGATTTATCAGTGATCTCACCCACATTTAGTCTGTTTCTCATATCAACAATATGAGAGGTTGGTACAAAAGTCAATAGGCATGATTCTCTTATTTTCCACCCCTAAAAGGACCTTCAAACAGCAGTGACAACCAGCAGGTTGTCTTTTCAGTTCAATGTTATCCTCATTGCATGGTCATAACTGCTCTGTACGTTGTCAGTGGAAGTACTGTATGTGCACATCAAAGTATCCTTCAACCCATATCCTGGCTTGTTAACCCTTTTGGCGGCAATGTGTAAAAAAACAAACAAATGAAATGTCCTTTCTCCCATTTCTATTGGAAATTGGCTACTCTAACTGCAATGTCCTAAGTGGCATTGCCAAAATATTCTTCGTGGTTTCAGTCCTCGCTCACCTCTACCCTGTGTGGTAAGTACACATTTAAACCTTTCATTAAAGCGGGGTGAATAATAATTGCATTTTTAATGCTTGCAAAATCATTTTTAAAATCTGGATTCAATTTGATTGACCAAAATATTGTTTGCCAGGGATATTAAAGACTAACAAGAGAATCAACATATGAATGTCAAACGGAAGTGCACTGTACAGGAATACTGCTGCTACTGCAATAGAGCCTACCCTTCCCCTAATCATTTGTGTCCCAGTTAAACTCTTATTGGGTGAGTTGCTATGCATGGGTATATCAAGACAAATCTTTACAGGGACGGCCCGCTCAAATTTCACACATTTTCTGATCTACTAAAATTGTTAACTTTGAGTCGGAAATGGAAAACATTGGCCTAAATGACTGAGTATTTTGACCTCCTAAATAGCATTAGTGTTGGTCTGTTATTTGGGAACCATGTGTCCTGTCATTTAGCTATAACTTACACATCCTGTGCTCAACCAATGTTACAAATGGTATGGATATAGTGCATTGCAGTCTAAGTACTCGCATGATTTGACCGAAATTTGCGTAAACTGTCCTTGTAAACTGAATTGCTATGTGGGAAGAGGGCACAGGTAAGCAAGGTGTTACTGGCTCTGGTCTAATGCCAATCTTTCTCCTCTTCCAATCAGGAACCTCCGGCGGATCCGGAAGTGCCAGAGAGGGTGGGAGCAGCTGCAGCAGGCGAAGGCAGCTACGGGGACGTCGGAGAAGTCCCACAGTGCTGAGGACCTGAAGATGGAGTGCATGTTCAAACTCAACTCGTACAAGATGGTGTACGTCTTCAAGTCGGAGGACTACATGTACAGACGCACTGCGTTGACCCGGGCTCACCAGGTAGGCAACACCACCAACCAATGTTCCCGAAAAGAATGTGGGCCACTGAGCAAATTTCAGGTCTGCTGAATGCGAATTTGAACATTTCTGGAAATTCTGTGCAACTTCCAGCGCGTGTTTACTGTGAACACTGAGGCTGTACTCCCTTTAAATTTTAACAGTGGCCAAGTAGGCTACTGTGGCTATTTGATCAAAAACAATGGCTAAAATAGATCCCATAATGTTTTAACATGGAAATAGCTGTTCTATCATTCAGCCTACAGTAGTAGCCAATGTGGTGTTCAATATAGGTCTACATTCCATGAGACTTTAAAAACAACATGTGGGCTTGTCATTAACCTGTTAATACACTTGACTAAAAATGTTGTTTGATGCAAGAAACCACCTTACAAAATAAAATTCATTATTATTCCCATACCATTACTACAGAGAATCAGACTAATGCTACCCTCTGCCTATTGGCTATTTTGCTTATTCAAGCCTGTCTCAAAATACAACACTGCCACTTTAAGACAGTCTCTTTTACCTGACTCACTTTTAAAAGATGTCTAGAAATGCACACATTTTGTGCTCTTGTAAGAAGCAATCACTCCCCTATTGCTGACTACAAATGATCTATAACTGGGCTAATAACTCACTAACTAGCAAAGGATATGAACAAAATGTGTAACCGTGGATACATGCAGGGAATACTCTAGAACAGTGGTCACCAATCTTTTCTGAGTCCCAGTCACTTTCTGAGTCCCAGTCACTTTCTGAGTCCAGATGCAATCTGAGATCTACCGCTCAGAATTTTTTAAAACATGACTTAAGTCTATGCAACATTAACCAACATGAGCTACTTAAAAGACAAAATCCAAAACAACTAACAATAAACTGAATTCATCAATGTTCAGTATTTTAAATTGTAAAGTCATGTCTTTCTACAACAAATGTTTCCATTTTGGGCGGTATACTCGATAAAGTATTCAATAATCAAGGCATTAGAATGTACCGTAGGCCACTGAAATACAGCTCCTTCCACAAAAACATGTACCCAGGGGGACCTGGCTACTATTTCTATTTGGCTGGCAAGTAATGTGCTGACAAGTAATGTGCTGGCAAGTAATGTACATGTGGAAAACACTGAAGATATTGGAATATGTAAAGATGTTGGAATATGTAAAGATGTTGGAATATGTCATATTTTGAAATAATTTAGAGAAACATAATGGCCGCTTACTGACGTTTCAATCAGAGTGCTGATATGATCTTCACTACAGCTAACCCCGGTGTCCCTCCCTTCCCCAGTCCCACCAGAGAGTCCACACTCGCCTGCACCGCCGCTTCCAAGGCTTGGTGGACACCTGGGCCAAGGAACACGTGACCAGCGACATGGCCACCGACACCCGCAAGTGGCTGATGGGAGAGCGTCGCGAGGGTCTGTTGCCGTGCACCACCACCCGGGATCCCCAGGTCCTCTATTACCTGAAAATCAACAGATACCATGTGACGTATCATGGCAGCTCGTCGGGGTCACCTTAGCTCAACCGGGTGACGCGATGACAGGAGTGTATTACTTGTCGTCATTTTAATACATCAGTTTGGCAGCAAATTGCTGGATTCTGGAAACTGCCGGAGATTACTTTATATTTGTTTTTATAAGGACTTTTTAAATGGACCCTCCCTATCTTTGCAGCACAAAAAAAAGCCAAATTTCCTATGTGGCCACCAACCAGTTGTCCGTCAGCCCCCTGAACCCCCACCCACCCCTACCGGCCTGTCTTATGCCACCTTTGAATACAGCAGAAGACATGCTGCGACCGAATACTCTATGAGTGCAAGAAAGGAAGCCGTTGTCGTGAAACAGCTATTGATCCTCGGCTGGACTGATCCTCAGACCGATGGATACTGTTGAGAGCCACGCAGAAAGAGCACGCCATACAGAATGCTTGGCCTTCCCCCCCCCCTGTTTTGAAGCAATATACACCCATCGAAGTGGTTGAGGAGCACCACACCAACCGGTGTGCAGGTCTCTAGTTTAACTGCTAAGGGGAACCACAGAAGTCTCTCACAACCACTGTGAGTAGGAAGATTAGCATACAGGCATGGACTATGAACCTGTATTTTATCCAGACCACAAGATGGCTTTTGGATTTTGTATAATTGTAAAGCCTGTGAATGTTTCTTTCTTTCAGTGGTACAGGTATGTATGCTGTGTGTCCACAAACATCTCTGGCAGCCGTGGTGTAGATAGTGGGCAGAGTTCTGCGAAAATACCAGGTTTTCCCCCAGTCAGTCAAGTATAGGAACATCAGACTACCCCACATACTGCTGATTTTGTAAATAGCTTGTTGATAGTCGTCCTTTTTGTCAGAGATGTGCATTGATGTGTACCCTAACAGACTTAGTTTAGACCTCGGGTCAAAAGTTGCTGAAGAGAAATAGCCTATATTGAAAATGCTCAAATTTTAACAACTGTTTTTACCAAAGGAACTTTATTAGAGCCTTTTTCCTTTGTGTTCTGTTTATTTCCTGTTATGTCATGTAAAGCCTTCATTTAGCAAAGTATAACGTTTTCATTGTCTTGAAATGGATCATTTTATACAAAATGTTTCAAGACCTTATTTGTCTATCTGGTTTTTCACTCAAGTCATTGGCACCAGTTCCCATTCGGAATTTCTGAACAATGAATGTAGCCTAGAAACTATTTACGCTTTCCCTGTACATAATGTAAACGGTTTGTACCCCCTAAACCAATTCTCCATTAATATATCCATCAGAATGTCTGGATCAGTCATCAAATATGGAACCGCTGATCCCATAAATCCATGTCTTACTGTGGTCGGGATGATAGTTGCCATTGGTAACAGGCAGGTTGTTGCGTGTTAAGATTCCCACTTGGATCACAGGTTCCTCCTCCGGGGCTACAGTAGAGGGATCAGTCATGCCACCTCCTCCACAGGACCAATCAGCCACATGCAGCATCCCCATCTCTACTTTCTGGTAAATGTCACTTTAAAGATGACTCAGAGACATAAGACTCCCGAGTCTGTTTCTGAAGCACAATCATGCTCCGTTAAAATCAATCCAGATGAGATGTGGTTCTGCCTACTTCACAAGGTATTGATAATGTCTCAATATAAAAGAGAACGGTGGTAATGGCCCCCCCAATTATAAACAGCACTGTTTTATAGTGTCATGTTGTACACTTTCAGAAGGTGCAGGTGTAGACACATATACAATGATTTGTGAAATTGTATTCTGATCACCAAATCTGGTCCATGTCCATAATAAGACCCACATTGACAACCATATGAGTATATGTGAATGTATACCATTCAACCGCTACCATTGAATCCTCAACAACCAAGCAACAAGCACACTGCATTTGACATGCGATTCCTTTCTCTTTTTTTTCTTTTTCTTGTAAGAAGTCCTGTCCCCAGAAAGGTTGCGCCTGTAGTGTTTTGGGTTGGTGGTAATACTTCCATTTTCCCAGTGTTTCATCATCGAATGAATTTGAGTTTCATTTTGTCTAACCACATGTCACACCACTCGGTACCTCTTCACGCCTGACCAGAACCTTCTCATCTGGCTCTGTTTCTGTCCAGCATAGCCTGTAAATTCTGGATGTTAATTCTGATCTCACATGAGAACCTGGGCATTCCGATTTACATGAAGAAATGTAAACAAAAACACTTTGGCTATGGACATCAACCAGATCCTCAGATCCACTTGACTGAAGTCTTGCTCCTACACTACCGATGGAACGATCTCATGGAATAGATCCAAGCCACTACACCAGGGAATACTTTGGGGAGAGTTGTGTGTGTGTGAAGTTGAACTGCCACCAATTGATCTGGAAGGAGGACATTTTAACAACCCAAATAGGACCAGTTTCCCCATCAACGTTTGGCCCCACAAGGCGACTCTGTCAGTGCTGTAACCAGCTAAAGACAATCTCTGGACTGTTTCTATCTTTAGACTGATTTTCATTTTTCTATTTACTGTGTTGAACATGGAGTACAGGAGGACTACTGGGCAGCTGAATTGTATATACAAACTACAAAGACTACATTTGTAGCCCATTTTCTGTGTCCCTTTGTCACCTCTTCTTTGACTTCTATGATGTTGTGTAGTATGGTGTTTGGCATTAAACTCTTATTTGAATAGACTGAAGCCTTGTCCATAGTTTAATTTATTTTAAACCTCTAGGTGGCGGTCAAGTTGCTTGAACAAGAGAAACATAGTCTGCATCTGTTCTGATTGGGCAAATCTTTGATGCTCCTTTTTGGTTCCTTGTTGTTGCATGTTAAAGCTATAGGTCACCTAAACTTAGAAGGAAGTTCATCATTTTCCTACCTGACGTTTGTCTTGATACAAGTGGATGTATTTCTTTAGACATTTCCTTGACACCAGACAAATAATACAATATGAGTAGAAAGGAGGAAGGGAAGCGCTACTAAGGTACACAATAGTACATTTTGGTGGATAGAAGGTGCTCTTTGGTAAAAGGGGTAAATTTGTCATCAGAAAGAAAGGAGGACCAAGGCACTCTTCATTTAATTGATTAAATGACCTTTATTAGTATGGCATGTTCAATAGAAACGTTTTTAAACCCGATGTGTTTTGGCTGCATGGCCTCCGTACTCCCTGACCAAATAATACAATATATTGAAATGATATGTATATGGTCTCTTATTGCCAATACACTAAATACAAAAAGGATGAAACATGTTTTATTAAAGTGGCAGTTGGCATGAGAAACACTGTCTAAATACAATTGCATTGTATTTATGTTAGAATGTTGTCTAAATACAATTGCATTGTATTTATGTTAGAATGTTGTCTAAATACAATTGCATTTGGTCTAGTTACATGAAGCATGGTAAATGTCTGTTTAATCTGATATATGATGCTATGAAATATTTCTCTGAAGATGGATGTGTTGGAGAGTTACTGCAGCTGTACCAAGGGGGATGGACCCCATTATGATGGTCCTGGTCGGTCCTGAAGCTACGTTATTTATTTTCTCGTACGTAAATCCGTGTGCAAACCACGTCGTCTGCCCCAAAGGTCTGAAAAAGAAGGGAAAGGGATGAAAGATTCCAGTTCTCAACAGAAGTGCTTCCTGCTGTTGTAGATCAGACGTTGAACCTTCAGATAAGAACACAGGAACATTTTGTGTTCATCTCAAATAAGACAACTGGTGTCAAGTGAGATTATTTTTATTTTATTCAAAAATATATTTATTGTTCAAACTCTCATTGTGACAGAATGGAAGACTGCTTTAGCACACAACTGGTTGAGATTTCCTGTCCAAAAACAGTCCATTTGGCACATGGCAGCTGCTACAGTGTCAGTGAATTAATGAGGGAAGAGGGGAAATGATCAAGATGTGTGGGTGGCAGAGGCGCATCGAGCCCCCAAAGATTTATGGTACTTTCAGAGGTGCAGCAAGACTGCAACCGAACTTGTCAGCGCCACAGATCATCATTACCAGGCACCCAGGGAGGGAGGAAAGTAGGTATCATTCGGGTTTAAAGAATGGCGCTAAGATGGAGCCATCTGCCGTGTGCAGCGAGTGTCCAGGGAGCCATTAACGTGAGATGCGTCATGGTCCATTGGCGTTTTCAAACACAACATGATCAATGAGGCACATTATTGCGGGCAGACAGCCAGTAGCTTTTAACCCTACACACACCTCTGGCGGTAAAGGCCTGCATCAGGCACTGGAGAAGGGAAGGCCCCCGCCTCTTACATTGGGGCGTCGATACTTTACAGGACAACAGCATGGTAGATAACGTAAACAGTGTGTCAGTCAGGAACACATGCAGTATCAGAGTAACTACAGGACAACAGCATGGTAGATAAGGTGAACAGTATGTCAGTCAGGAACACATGCAGTATCAGAGTAACTACAGGACAACAGCATGGTAGATAAGGTGAACAGTGTGTCAGTCAGGAACACATGCAGTATCAGAGTAACTACAGGACAACAGCATGGTAGATAAGGTGAACAGTATGTCAGTCAGGAACACATGCAGTATCAGAGTAACTACAGGACAACAGCATGGTAGATAACGTGAACAGTGTGTCAGTCAGGAACACATGCAGTATCAGAGTAACTACAGGACAACAGCATGGTAGATAAGGTGAACAGTGTGTCAGTCAGGAACACATGCAGTATCAGAGTAACTACAGGACAACAGCATGGTAGATAAGGTGAACAGTATGTCAGTCAGGAACACATGCAGTATCAGAGTAACTACAGGACAACAGCATGGTAGATAAGGTGAACAGTGTGTCAGTCAGGAACACATGCAGTATCAGAGTAACTACAGGACAACAGCATGGTAGATAACGTGAACAGTGTGTCAGTCAGGAACACATGCAGTATCAGAGTAACTACAGGACAACAGCATGGTAGATAAGGTGAACAGTATGTCAGTCAGGAACACATGCAGTATCAGAGTAACTACAGGACAACAGCATGGTAGATAACATGAACAGTGTGTCAGTCAGGAACACATGCAGTATCAGAGTAACTACAGGACAACAGCATGGTAGATAAGGTGAACAGTGTGTCAGTCAGGAACACATGCAGTATCAGAGTAACTACAGGACAACAGCATGGTAGATAAGGTGAACAGTGTGTCAGTCAGGAACACATGCAGTATCAGAGTAACTACAGGACAACAGCATGGTAGATAACGTGAACAGTGTGTCAGTCAGGAACACATGCAGTATCAGAGTAACTACAGGACAACAGCATGGTAGATAACGTGAACAGTGTGTCAGTCAGGAACACATGCAGTATCAGAGTAACTACAGGACAACAGCATGGTAGATAAGGTGAACAGTGTGTCAGTCAGGAACACATGCAGTATCAGAGTAACTACAGGACAACAGCATGGTAGATAAGGTGAACAGTGTGTCAGTCAGGAACACATGCAGTATCAGAGTAACTACAGGACAACAGCATGGTAGATAATGTGAACAGTGTGCCAGTCAGGAACACATGCAGTATCAGAGTAACTACAGGACAACAGCATGGTAGATAAGGTGAACAGTGTGTCAGTCAGGAACACATGCAGTATCAGAGTAACTACAGGCACATCCCCTGCTGCCCGTCCTATTAAACTAAACTAGTCCCCTGAGATTTCTCCATGCTAATGAACACATCCTGGACTCTGTCTTACATCACTGGATACAGTGAAACCAGAACATACGGTCTTCATTACTTTCTTTCCCCCAACACCCCCTCCATCCCTCCCTCTTTCAAAGCTTCATTTCCTCATCAGCTCATAGATGCTTTGATGTGAGCCACCTGCATTTCCGTTTTCCTGGCCAGGTCCAGATTCCTTTGTCCCCGGAAGGAGAGCAGGCTTGTTTTAGTGGAGGATGAGGCGCTGCCCATTAGCTCCCTGGAATTAATAAACAAATTGTTCAAATTGTTCAAATTTAGATCCATTGGCCTGTGAGAACAAAATTCTGGGGTTGTGTTTCTCGATGTGTGGGACCTGGGAAGAAGTGTATCGTGACACCTTCTTTGTCATCCAGTGGGTTTTGCTGCATGTGGATGGGCAGATGCAGTGCATTGGGGACTTTCTCCATATTGCAGTAATTCAATAAGAAAAAGTCATGGTTCCCACCTTTTGAGACCCTACCAAGTTGAGCATTTAGTGAAAAAGTATTTTCCTCCACAGTAAAACACAAGATTGTGTGCCTAGCGGGAAACACATGTTACACTGACCTCTCCCTCTAATATTGGACAAAACTCTGAGCCAACCTCATGATCCCATCTCTAAACAATCAGACAGTTGTCCAACAACGGCCTCACAGACCTATCATGTGGCTCAATATGCACAGAACTACACACCCTTGAGTTGATACACACATTTCATGTTTGTTCATAGCATCTCCTGTTGCGAAGTTCAAGCATGCTATCCAGAAAGGAGTCCCTTACGTAGAGGTTTTCCTCTTGATTTCCCTCTGGGCTTTGTAAGAGTCAATAAAGAGGTTATCCTCATCACTTATAAACTGGAATCTAAGGTTATTGGCCCCATTTACTGTTGTCAATCTGGTCTATAAAATTAAAACAGGCCAGAAGTTTACAAAAAGCACATCTTCTTTTTTAATATGAAAGCCAGTGCCGTGAAGAAGTCAATAACTGTTTTTGATGGATGTAAGGACCTGGTATGTGAGGAGCTTAATTAACAGCAAACATATATTTTTGTGCAGTATAATATCAGCCAGTACTAATACATCAAAGATCAAGCTTTGAAATCCTTTAGGAACCCTTTCAGAGGTGTTCGTAACAGTGACAATAGTTTCTGAGTTAGGCTGTGCAGAGCAAAATCCATCATACGGAGTGTTCTGGTGGAAAAGCTTGTCTTAGCTTTGATGTCAAGCGTCTGTTTGAACCTACAGTATAATCTCTTGGGGAATAGTAGGAAGTGCAGGCCTACTCTCTTCTGGGTTCAGAATGAAATGTTAACACTAACAGTTTGGGGTACCAGTGCACCAAGTCTGGAACCAACAGGATGCGCTTCTACCCCCAAGCCATTAGACTGCTAAAGAGCTAATCAAATGGCTACCCAGACTACCTGCACTGACCCTTTATTTTTGCACCAACTCTCTTGCACTGACTCTACACACACACACGGGTCTCTACACACACACTGGACTCTACACACACACTGGACTCTACACACACACACTGGACTCCACACACACGGGTCTCTACACACACACTGGACTCTACACACACACACGGGTCTCTACACACACACTGGACTCTACACACACACTGGACTCTACACACACACACTGGACTCCACACACACGGGTCTCTACACACACACTGGACTCTACACACACACACGGGTCTCTACACACACACTGGACTCTACACACACACTGGACTCTACACACACACACTGGACTCTACACACACACTGGACTCTACACACGCACTGGACTCTACACACATGCACTGGACTCTACACACACACTGAACTCTACACACACACTGGACTCTACACACACACTGAATTCTACACACACACTGAACTCCACCCACACACTGGACTCTACACACGCACTGGACTCTACACACACACACTGGACTCCACCCACACACTGGACTCTACACACACGCACTGGACTCTACCCACGCACTGGACTCTACCCACGCACTGGACTCTACACACGCACTGGACTCTACACACGCACTGGACTCCACCACACACTGAACTCTACACACACACTGAACTCCACCCACACACTGGACTCTACACACACACTGGACTCCACACACACTGGACACTACACACACACTGGACTCTACACACGCACTGGACTCTACCCACGCACTGGACTCCACACACACTGGACACTACACACACACTGGACTCTACACACGCACTGGACTCTACACACACGCACTGAACTCTACCCACACACTGGACTCCACCCACACACTGGACTCCACCCACACACTGGACTCCACCCACGCACTGGACTCTACCCACGCACTGGACTCTACCCACGCATTGGACTCCACCCACACAGTGGACTCCACCCACACACTGGACTCTACACACACGCACTGGACTCTACACACACGCACTGGACTCTACCCACGCACTGGACTCTACCCACGCACTGGACTCCACCCACACACTGGACTCTAGACGCACTGGACTCTACACACGCACTGGACTCTACACACACACTGGACTCTACTGGACTCTTTAGCCATGTTATTTTCTACTCCCTGTATATAACCATGTTATTTTCTACTCCCTGTATATAGCCATGTTATTTTCTACTCCCTGTATATAGCCATGTTATTTTTAGCCATGTTATTTTCTACTCCCTGAATATAGCCATGTTATTTTCTACTCCCTGTATATAGCCATGTTATTTTCTACTCCCTGTATAAAGCCATGTTATTTTCTACTCCCTGTATATAGCCATGTTATTTTTAGCCATGTTATTTTCTACTCCCTGAATATATCCATGTTATTTTCTACTCCCTGTATATAGCCATGTTATTTTCTACTCCCTGTATACAGCCATGTTATTTTCTACTCCCTGTATATAACCATGTTATTTTCTACTCCCTGTATATAGCCATGTTATTTTCTACTCCCTGTATATAGCCATGTTATTTTCTACTCCCTGTATATAGCCATGTTATTTTCTACTCCCTGTATATAGCCATGTTATTTTCTACTCCCTGTATACAGCCATGTTATTTTCTACTCCCTGTATATAGCCATGTTATTTTCTACTCCCTGTATATAGCCATGTTATTTTCTACTCCCTGTATATAGCCATGTTATTTTCTACTCCCTGTATAAAGCCATGTTATTTTCTACTCCCTGTATATAGCCATGTTATTTTCTACTCCCTGTATATAGCCATGTTATTTTCTACTCCCTGTATATAGCCATGTTATTTTCTACTCCCTGTATATAGCCATGTTATTTATAGCCATGTTATTTTCTACTCCCTGAATATAGCCATGTTATTTTCTACTCCCTGTATATAGCCATGTTATTTTCTACTCCCTGTATATAGCCATGTTATTTTCTACTCCCTGTATACATCCATGTTATTTTCTACTCCCTGTATATAGCCATGTTATTTTCTACTCCCTGTATATAGCCATGTTATTTTTAGCCATGTTATTTTCTACTCCCTGTATATAGCCATGTTATTTTCTACTCCCTGTATATAGCCATGTTATTTTTAGCCATGTTATTTTCTACTCCCTGAATATAGCCATGTTATTTTCTACTCCCTGTATAAAGCCATGTTATTTTCTACTCCCTGTATATAGCCATGTTATTTTTAGCCATGTTATTTTCTACTCCCTGAATATAGCCATGTTATTTTCTACTCCCTGTATATAGCCATGTTATTTTCTACTCCCTGTATAAAGCCATGTTATTTTCTACTCCCTGTATATAGCCATGTTATTTTCTACTCCCTGTATATAGCCATGTTATTTTCTACTCCCTGAATATAGCCATGTTATTTTCTACTCCCTGTATATAACCATGTTATTTTCTACTCCCTGTATATAGCCATGTTATTTATAGCCATGTTATTTTCTACTCCCTGAATATAGCCATGTTATTTTCTACTCCCTGTATATAGCCATGTTAATTTCTACTCCCTGTATATAGCCATGTTATTTTCTACTCCCTGTATATAGCCATGTTATTTTCTACTCCCTGTATACAGCCATGTTATTTTCTACTCCCTGTATATAGCCATGTTATTTTCTACTCCCTGTATATAACCATGTTATTTTCTACTCCCTGTATAAAGCCATGTTATTTTCTACTCCCTGTATAAAGCCATGTTATTTTCTACTCCCTGTATATAGCCATGTTATTTTCTACTCCCTGTATATAGCCATGTTATTTTCTACTCCCTGTATAAAGCCATGTTATTTTCTACTCCCTGTATATAGCCATGTTATTTTCTACTCCCTGTATAAAGCCATGTTAATTTCTACTCCCTGTATATAGCCATGTTATTTTCTACTCCCTGTATATAGCCATGTTATTTATAGCCATGTTATTTTTTACTCGTTATTGTTATTCAGTGTGTATTTATTCCTCATGCCACTATTTATTATTTTAATCATTCTCTTTCTCTCTGCATTGTTTGAAAAGGACTCATAAGCAAGCATTTCACTGTTTAGTCTACACCTGTTTACGAAGCATGTGAAAAATACAATTTGATTTGATTTGTATACATCATAAAACTAATTTGATAGACACATTTGAGATCTTTGAGTTACTTGTGAAAATAACACTCTTCTATAGTTTCAGTGTACAAATAGATACAACTGAGGGGGCCTGACATGACAGTCTTGCCTACTACCTTTCTTTAGTCACAAACGTCCTCACCAGTATGAGTTCATCTCCCCTCAGCTCTCTGGTCCAGAAGGTTCTTGGGCCGTTGCCATCCAGGAGAGTCTGCCTGCAGTACATTTTGCTCTCGGTCTCCCATGTGGCCAGGCTCTGTTGATGTGAGTGTAATGCAATGAAGAGGGTCCATGTCAATACATCCATGTACTTTCCTGTCCTCACTTATCTAAAGGGGATCTGATCTGAATGAGTGAACATGGGCTGCGTCTCAATGTAGCTTCCTCTCCTTGTCTCCTTTCCTTCATCCGTACAAATGCTATCTGAATAGGATTGGGACATTACCATTACATTGTATGGGAGCAGACTACCTTTACATTGTATGGAAGCAGACTACCTTTACATTGTATAGGGGCAGAGACTACCTTTACATTGTATGGGGGCAGAGACTACCTTTACATTGTATAGGGGCAGAGACTACCTTTACATTGTATGGAAGCAGACTACCTTTACATTGTATAGGGGCAGAGACTACCTTTACATTGTATAGGGGCAGAGACTACCTTTACATTGTATGGGGCAGAGACTACCTTTACATTGTATGGAAGCAGACTACCTTTACATTGTATAGGGGCAGAGACTACCTTTACATTGTATAGGGGCAGAGACTACCTTTACATTGTATAGGGGCAGATACTACCTTTACATTGTATAGGGGCAGAGACTACCTTTACATTGTATGGGAGCAGACTACCTTTACATTGTATAGGGGCAGAGACTACCTTTACATTGTATAGGGGCAGAGACTACCTTTACATTGTATAGGGGCAGAGACTACCTTTACATTGTATAGGGGCAGAGACTACCTTTACATTGTATGGGGCAGAGACTACCTTTACATTGTATGTGGGCAGGCTACCTTTAGATTGTATGGGGGCAGACTACCTTTGCATTGTATGGGGGCAGACTACCTTTACATTGTATGGGAGCAGAGACTACCTTTACATTGTATGGGGGCAGACTACCTTTACATTGTATGGGGGCAGAGACTACCTTTACATTGTATGGGGGCAGACTACCTTTACATTGTATAGGGGCAGAGACGACCTTTACATTGTATGGGGCAGAGACTACCTTTACATTGTATGGGGCAGAGACTACCTTTACATTGTATAGGGGCAGAGACTACCTTTACATTGTATGGGGGCAGAGACTACCTTTACATTGTATAGGGGCAGAGACTACCTTTACATTGTATGGGGCAGAGACTACCTTTACATTGTATGGGACAGAGACTACCTTTACATTATATGGGGCAGAGACTACCTTTACATTGTATAGGGGCAGAGACTACCTTTACATTGTATAGGGGCAGAGACTACCTTTACATTATATGGGGCAGACTCAGAGACTTTACCTTGCACTTCCTGCCATCTACCGTCTCCTCATTGAACTCCTGGCCTATGAGGAAGTTGATCTCGGTGGTGCGCACGGTGGTTGAGGTCTTGATGTAGAACTGCTCCCCATTCTGCCTGATCTCCACGTGAGGTTTGGACGCCGCGGCACCAGCCACCTTCCTCAACATAGCATTGACGCCTGTGGGCAAATAACACCTGTCATTACGCTTACTTTAACGGTCATAAGTGCTGCATAACCAATTGCATGTATCATTGATCAGTTTTGACTTTGTCAGGTTATGACAACTGACTGTACACAACCTTGACATGCCACTGGGTTGAACCCATGGTGACAATATGGCTTCACGGGGCTATCGTTTGACTTGTACTGACATTTGGTTTGACATGTTTGCGCCTATCCTCACCTATAATTCAAGGATGAGTACAGTTACATGTCTGTCTCCTCCTGGCGCCATTGATAGAAGGAAAACAATCCTGAATTCCACTTTCAAAGGTGTAGGTTGTGCTTATTTACAAGAGGAATGCATAGTGGCAGTGTTACCTATTTGTGACAAAGTCATGGTAGACAGAAGGTTCTTGGGAGTGTGAGAAGAAATCAATGGTGCACTGTAGGTATTCAAGTTGTTATATACAGAGTTCTCAAGGCAAGCAACTGCAAATTAGATGGTTATCAGCAGATGTTGCAAATATGGGTGGATGCTATGACAAGGTGATGAAAACAAGGAATGCTGGAGTCATTAGCTTTGTTTAGCTCTCCTGCAGACTGATGGATTCCTCCAAGAAGTTATTGTGGAGCTAGTTGGCTCTGTCACAGTTACAATTTAACCAATTGGATGAGAAAATGTCTTGCTGTTTCCATTCATTCCCCTCTGCATATGTTTTCAGAGCTGCTCTCTCTCAAATACTGTATCCTTCAGTACTAGTCTTATTGCTCTCATTTAAACAATCGGTGTACTTGAGTTCCCCAGAGGAGAGGAGTTCAATCTCTTCACCTTTTTTTCTCCTCTCATCTCTTTGTTCCACGATGAAAAAAAAAAAACTATGGTACCAAAAGCCAAAGTTTTGTCCAAGCCAATACCTAGAGCTCAGATTAAGTGAGATCTCAGTGCAGTCACAGGAGACGTATTTGAGAAAACATACACAGTGAATTGTCTCATCTATTCCACACCAGCCTGGCTCAACAGTGCAGCGTTGGGATGATCCACCCTCACTGCTTTCACTGAAATGACTATTCTATGGCAGGAAACAACACACAAGATCAAGCTTAAGTGATTTGTAATATGTAAGTGTATTATATATAATATGTATTACATGTGCACCTTGTGTACATGCCCAACTCAGTTGACTTTCGGGAATATCAACAAAATGACAACATAAAATGCATCTCAAATGAACAAGGTACATGGATTAATGCATGCTGGGATGATCCTAAAACTAATGATATATGCGAAACTCAAAGATGATCAAGATGTCACACACCCTGTGGCCTCTCCCAAATATTGTTTTCTCAAATGTTTCCCCAAATAATAGAACATGAAAATAAAAAAAATGAAAATAATGATGCGTTTGGTTTTTGGACACAATAGAGAAAGAACAGTTAGGATTTTGATAGTATATGGTTAAGTATTTATTCTTTCAAATAGCTCTTAATGATAGAAGGTAAGAACTATAGACATCTTACCAAGTGCTTTGAGTAGTTCATCAAAATTCTCACTGCTTCTCATTTTCCAAGTGCCTGCGAAATTGGTCATTTTCTTGGGAAGGCTCGACGTGTACCGGTCTCTCTCTGCCTCTTGATATGCTCTGTATCTCCTCAGCTCACTGTCCCACTATCCCTCCCCTACGCTCTCCCTTTCACCCTCCCTCCCTTTCTCTCGCTCTGTAATAACCCCTCACAGCATGCTCCTCTCTCTCTCTGTGTAATAACCCCTCCCAGCATGCTCCTCTCTCTCTAGTCCTGTAGTGAGTGAAATGTCCTCCTCTTAATGACCATTTTAAATGACAGATGGACAGGGGTTCAGGTGGTCTCATTTCAAGCCTGCAATATAAATAGGACATTTAAATGGAATGAATCCCATAGAAAAGAACCATGGATGTCCCCATCACAGCAATATAATAAAGCGTTGAGTGCGATTATGGTTTCCAATATAAACCAATATTGTAGTTGTGATAAGATCTAAGATCTTTCTATGATAAACGATGGGAGTCAATGTCCATCTAACGTTCATCCCATCGACCACCCCTCTCTCTCCCTGGATACAGCTAAGGATCAGACTAAACATGCATTCAATACATTTCCCATTAAGTCCAATTCAACCCAAGCCCCCCCCCCCCCCAACTCACCAACTCACTCCAACAGCCCCCCAACACAGAATGAGAGGCCCCGATAGCTTCACTCACTCCCCTTCCCATCAAGTCTGATTTGTTCTCTTTCTGATGGCTCTTCATCAATCTCTTTGACAAAGTGGCTTCCAGACAGCAGTTGATAATTCATGTATAGAGCAGAGCTGGGAGCACTCTGTCATCCCTCCAGGAAGTGTCACGTTAAAAAGGCTCCCATCTATTTCCCTATGCATGCTGGTCCACCACAGTTTGTCTCATCAATCAATAGATTTGTCTTTAGCCTTTGGGTGCTGTTTTTCTTTGAACACACAGAGAGCAGTAGGGGAAAGAAAATCAGAGAAATGGTTTCATTTTTTGTGTTAAGCGTTGAACGAATTACCCTTTCACGAGGTTCGTGCAGCTTTGTTTTAGTTTTTTTTAGTGAGTGGACTTATTTAATTATTAGTATCATGCTGTGAGGGGAGAAATACACATTCAAGGGATAATTCACTGATTTGATAAACATTTTCTAACTTTGAAAGTATTCTGCTGGTTGTGATGAGACAATCCATAGACATTTGAATGACAAAATATTTCAAACAAATTAATGGGTGACAGCTTAGTCAAGATGTTCATCCTCCCTGAAATCTGTATGCACACTTGGGACTATGACGTCGTTTTTGTTTAACTAGGCAAGTCGGTTAAGAACAAATTCTTATTTAGAATGACGGCCTACCCCGGCCTCCCCTAACCCGGACAACACTGGGCCAATTGTGCGCCGCCCTATGGGACTCTCGATCACGGCCGGTTGTGATACAGTCCCGGGATCGAACCAGGGTCTGCAGTGATGCCTCTAGCACTGAGATGCAGTCCCTTAGAGTGCTGCTCCACTAGTTAACCATACACTCTTAAAAACGTTTTTTTTAAAGAACCAAAAAGGGTTCTATCGCTTGCTTCACCTTTAGGGGCGAAATATATGAAATAAGCGATAGAACACTCTTTGGCTCTATATAGAACCTTTTTCCCCCCTAAGACTGTACATTGGATTTAAATTAAACGGACTCTTTTCTAATGGATCCTATCCATCTCCCCTAATATCTAGCAACACAGATACATGACCTTGTGTGTCAGAACGTCACTTCCAAATAGACATACTAAGGCCCCCTAGTCACAAGAACATCTAGGAGACATTAGCCATTCAGAGCAGCGAATCACATTGTGCTCTCCCAAAATGTCTGCTAACCCAACGCAGACCCATTCAAAGCCCTGGGGCTTTTTCTATGGACTCCTAAAGGACTAGCTTAAAGACCCCCTCTATCGTTCTCTTAGTGGTCATTTGTCATGCTTAACCTTAGTTATGGCAGAATAACCAAGGTGAGTCTGCCATCCAATCGTGATGTTTTAATGACCCAAGTTAGTGAAACAAAACTGCCACACAAAACCATCAAAGAAACCTGGGTCCTATTCATTAGTGCAAGTCTAGTCTCTCCCCATTTCTCTCCCTTTTCTCCCGTTTGGTTTCTAGTGACTCTCCATTATGTTGGAGCCATGTGATGTGACCATAGCAGACGTTTGAAACGAGCCACTCGGTTATCACGGTGTAGACAACAGAACACACTATGTTAAACAGTAAGCCTGTGTGCTGCCTGGATTCCTTAAAAAAAAAAAAAAAAAAGTTTTTGGGGTCAAGTTTGATATTAAAATTCCAGGCAGTAGTCTATATATTTTGAATGTGCTTACTTATTTAAACTTCTTTGAAGTCAAATTACAGTCTCTACTCACCCAAGGGGAGCATGGATTTACAAAACAAGCCTCTAAAGAGGGTAGCCTTGTTGCCCATAACAAGTGCCCTTTCCAATACATGACAAGAGTATTTGAGACAGAAATACTAATGTACATAAATGAACCTAGAAGGTAAGTAAGATGTAAGCCACACTGAAGAATAATATAAACGCAACATGTAAAGTGTTGATCCCATTTCATATGCCCAAAAAACGTATTTCTTTCAAATGTTGTGCACACATTTCTTTACATCCCTGTTAGTGAGCATTTCTGCTTTGCCAAGATAATCCATCCACCTGACAGGTGTGCCATATCATGAAACTGATTAAACAGCATGATCGTTACACAGGTGCACCTTGTGCTGGTGAAAATAAAAGGCCACTATAAAATGTGCCATTTTGTCACACAACACAATGCCACAGATGTCTCAAGTTGAGGGAGTGTGTACTTGGCATGCTGACAGCAGGAATGTCCACCAGAGCTGTTGCCAGAGACTTTAATGTTAATTTCTCTGCCAAAAACCTTCAACATCATTTTAGAGAATTTGGCAGTACGTCCAATTGGCCTCACAACCGCAGACCACGTGTATGGTGTCATGTCGGTGAGCAGTTTGCTGATGTCAACGTTATGAACAGAGTGCCCCATGGTGGTGGTGAGGTTATGGTACGGGCAGGCATAAGGTACGGACAACGAACACAATTGCATTTTATCGATGGCAAATACACAGAAATACTATGACGAGATCCTGAGGCACATTGTGAGACCCATTTATTTTAAAGTATCTGTGTATTTCCAGTCACGTCACTCAGTAAAATCTTTGAAATTGTTGCGTTTATATTTTTCTTCAGTATCGTTTGAACCTTTGCTATTGTCCAGAGAAATATCAAAATACATTTTTTTTTCTTCAATAAATAACTACAGAACATTTTCTTTTAAGACAATAATATATTGACAAATTCAAAGAAATGTACATTGTGCAACCACACGTTTGAGCTGGAAGTGATTAAGTTAATACATAGATTGCACTCAGAGGTTTACTGCCACAATACACAAAGGGACATGCCTCATCTTGTTCTCTGCCTGGAGTCCTCATCTCACATGGCTTCCTTTAAAGAGCACTTCACTGGTGGTCCAGCACACTAACAACAAATCCCTCCCAAAGTACCAACCCTGAAACCATCAGAAAAGTCATTTACTGAACATTTTAAACTATAACAGTTAGCATTTCACATATTGGCCAACAACCGTGATTGTTCAGTACAACATTAGTTGAATATTGCTAATATTGCCACAGCAGCAATGGTAAATACCAGGGTCAAACTATTGAATATTGGAGTTGAGGTGAAGACAATTGGAAACAATGTGCTTTAACAGTATCATTTACAGGATCACATCACATATTTCTTTAATTCACAATAAGATGGCTGCCCTAAACACCCCAAAGTTATATGTACTACTTCTAATATAATAATTACATCATTTACCAGCTACTTTATTTTGTGCTGGGAGTAACCTTGTCCAACCCCAGGCTCAATTGTTAGAGAGCTGGCTGGGTGGACGAGATTAGGTTGGGAGGACTAAAGGGGAGGGTCTTTGCAAGTGAAAAGTCAAAGAAGAAGAGGAACATGTGCCCTAATTGGTTGTTTTGTCCTGTGTGTTTGAGCTGAACTTGTGTATGCAATTTGCTGTTGCTACCTCCTAGAACTAAACCTGATAAAGGCTACAGAGGGCAGCTATAAACAGATTTAAGAGCATCTATCCTATTACTAAGACAGTAGAAATACATTAGAAGTGATGGATAAGTCCAGTGTTTATACCGAAGGAACCAACTAGTGCTGAGCGATTACTTTTTGAGGTCGGTTTGGTTTGATTATTTAAAAAATGTACGTTTTCTTAAATTTGTATTTTATTTTTTACATTAAATGCACTGCTCATTATGTGGTTTGAATACTGTAACACAGAATAAAACAATTAAAAGTCCCATGACAGTAGTGACTGCCCATTACTGCTTATCACTTATTAAGCATCATTTATTCACGACTTTAATTCAATATTTCATTTGTTTTAAGCCTTTCTGATGTCTTTATTTCATTCCAAGTCATGTCATCTTTACAGAGCTGCTGCCCAATGCTGTCTGACAAAATCACTATTTGAGTAGTTCTTCAAAGTAAACAAGGCATGTTTTTATGGAAACTACAACTCCATTGCACAGTTCGGGCTTGATCTGATTTATCGCTAGAAAAACTGTGCATAGCGCTCAGACAAAAAAACAACTAAATGGTTTCAAATAATTCAACAGACATTGGTCAATTAGTTCCTTCAAAAATGAAAAACAACCAACATTTAGGTTAATCGCTCAGCACCGGTCACATTACACATTGTAATGACATCACATCTCAAACTACTGTTCCCTCATTCACTTACAATTTAAGATAGAAATCCCCACTAAAAGGCAGCAGTAATTTAAAAGGCAAACAAAATGATAAGGACAAGGAAGCCATTAAGGAATAGAAGCAGGCAGAGCTTGTTGGCCCAGTTCCATTTCAGTCCCTGGGCCAATATATTGTGCTCTATTGCTATCACCTATGTAGCGGTGAGGTCAGGGGAGCTCTAGAGGCCAAATTGGAATCAGGGCCACAACAACCCTTTCTAATCCCAAATTCATCTGTGTCCCTTACCCACTATGATTGTATAGACAATGTGGTGAAAATTCAAGTGAGAAATGTGTAGCTATTTCCATATTGGTAAAACCTATCCCCTAACCCCCTCACCTGGGCATAGAGGGTTTGGGCTAGGGGTCGATTTGGAATTGGGTGCTAATGTCCTCTACCAGTGTCTGGAGTCGACCAGCTCCGGTCTCAGGCTCACTCTCTTGAGGGTTTCGTAGCCCACGACCATAACGATGGCGGTGGGAATGGAGGATATGATGCGTGCAGACAGCCCTTTGGTCATCCCCCAGAATCCCTCCTCTGCCAGCAGGTGCCTGAAAGTCTCGATGACGGAGGTCCTGCCTTCAACCTGCCACCCACACAAGGCTGTTGTTACAAAGGTATTTATTCATGTACATTTTTTTTGTGTAAAATTCGATTTGCTATGCCAGGATTTAGACCCGGGGTAGGAAACTCTGGTTGTGGAGTGGAACAGCCACTGCAGGATTTTGTTGAATCAAAATAATAATAATAATGTGCCTGTGGCACTCCAAGACCAGGGTTGCCTATCCCTGATTAGACTCTGTGCCACGAACATCTGTTAGAGAAAACAGTGGCCCCAATGATGGCCACATGTGGCTATCCAAACAGACCCTTTACCCCATTACATTCCACTAGTGCTTTTAGCTGAAGTTGCACTCTACCTGCACTCTAGCTCTGACCACATCCATGGGGTTGGTGACAGTGGAAGCAGTCGCAGCAGCTAGTGGTCCGGCCATGGCTTGGAGTAGTAGATGAGGGCAGTCACTGGGCGCCATTTTGGATAGCTGTTCTGTGAAACGTTGTGGAAGATTTGTGCTTTGAAATGCTACTTATAGACAATGTATGTTGACTATAGGGACTATAAAGATATAAGACATTATTCATCTCCGACCCTTCTTGAAGAAAATACTAATAATAACATTAAGGGACAGTTTCCCGGTTTAAGCCTACCCCAGGACTCAAAGCTCAATGAAGCGCTTTGTCCAGGACCAGGCTTAACCTGTGTCCGGGAACTCCATCCATGGATAAATATCCTTGTAAACAAACACTCCTTTTTACCTGCGTAAAAGTGATAAAAAGGCCACCAGACCGCGCTATTTGGGATGTATGTTAGAAGGGAGGCCACATATCCCCTGTAGAAGCCTCGGAAACCGTCGGCCGCAAAGATCTGAGCAATCATGTTCCTGGTTTGGCCAAATGCAATTTTTGTCTTCCCGTCAGCCTCCGTTTTGACCTTGACCCGGAAGCGAGTCAGGTGCTTCCCTTGGCCCTGCATCATCAGCTGCTGGGAAATCACGTCTATGGGGACCGTGATGGTTTGTGCCACCAGGGACGCCGCGCCACCTGCCACCAGAGACTTGACGGTATTGTCCTTGGAATAGTTGGAGACGTATTTCCTCACCAGCTCGTAGGTGGTGATGTAAGCCTGGCCCGATATGAGAGTGAAGGTGTTGACCATGAAGCCGCGGTAGAGGCCCCGCACGCCCTCGGCCCGCAGGATCTTGCAGAAGGCATCGAAGGTCCCGTTGTAGAGCGACTTACCCTTCTGCACTTGCAGCCTGGTGCGGATGAGGGTGGCCGGGTAGACGGTGGCCCGGATGGTCATGGTCATGAATACCCCGAAGGAGTAGAACTTCCTCTTGTCCAGGTCCTCCCATTCAATGATCTGGATGTTCCTGTTCTGTTGCATCCTGCCTTTCTGGAGAGCCCCCTCATCAGACTAGCCTCTACCTGGGGAAATACAGACCACACAACACTGTCAACGGTTTCCTCCACGAGGTAGCACAACATTAGAAGTCTTGAATGCATCCACTTTGAATGAATTAAAGATGGCAGTAGGTCTGAAGGTTGTACCAGTATCATGAAAATTATTCACAAACTACTACATCAGAAAACAAGGCCTGTGTTGTGTGGTGTGTCACTCATTATCTCCCAAGTCTCCTTGGGAAATGAGCGATGTCTAAATTGACTGGGTTTGTGTTAGGAAGGATCAAAGGTCATACACACACTGTACTGCTTCGTAGCAGTCATGACTATGTTATTAAAAGCATGACAAGGTAAAAACAGAGTGTTGTAACTGCTAGTTGCAGGTCACAGGACACAATGTTCCCTAAACCAAAGAGCCTATTGTCAATCGCGCAATCCAGAAATAACACTGAAATAGTAGCTAACTAACAATGCATAGGTTGAATACTTGTGCATGTGTAAACAGTAGGTCAGACTGTATGTAACCACAAATTGGCTAGCTAGCTGGCTAATAATAATGCATCCAGTCACTAGCTATCGTTAGCTAGCCAGCTATGCGTTGGTTGATTTCCTTGCTAGCAAGCAGGCTAACAGTTAACTATTTGAAACAAGCAAACGTTAACTTACCTCGTTGGACAAATGTATATCAAAATATTATGTACATAGTCGGAATAGCAATTCCATATCAGCAGGTGAGGAAAGCGATACCGAATTTAGAGCTATCTGTCCGGGTTATGATTTGATGTTATGTTGGAGAACTAAACCAGAGAGGAAGAGGCAACGCGAGAGGGTTAACTGGGAAAACATTTGTGGTTTCCAGCAGGTGGCGTTTTTTTTTCTTCTCGTTTTGCTCAGCAAGCGAGGGGGTTTTGTAATAATTGAACTTTTCTCCTCCACTGTACTGCGCTACCACAGAGACACCACCTTGACGATAGATGGCGCTGTAACCTATTTTCTTCGACCGGTACTTTGCCAATGAGATATAGAGTTTTCTAAACTCCATGCGCCGTGTGTCAGACCTCCGTTCAGCCAACTGGAATAAGTAAAACCTAGCAAGAATTAAGGCCGCGCTTTTCCTTCAAAATCAAAGTCCCGCAATGAAAAATAATAAAAATGGTCGAAATTCGTAACATTTTATGAGGAAATGTTAGCAGACTTAGAATTTCAGTTTAACAATATGAAAAATGTAATAAAGTGAATCGCCTTCATAGGACAAATAAATGTTTAGAATTGACATTATTGTTAACAGCATTTACAAAAAATAATGATTATTAGATAGTTATCATGGGTCAGGTCTTAACGTAATACAAATAACAAAACATTATTTATTCTACTATTAGTAATAATAGCAATAATAATATATTTCGTATAATTACAATAATCAACTTTAGAAAACACGTTTAAATCCCACTGTTAATTAGTCCATTTGTATTGCATAATATTCAGTACGTTTTTCATATTGAACATACTGCACAGTAGTACACAATTTCATGTCCTTTGTGTCGCAGTAAAAGGGGGTCCATTCTACTCAGGAATACTTTTAGTTTCCAAATCCACATATTGTGCCGCGTTCAAAACAACTCGGAAATCAATTCAATTCAAGGGGCTTCTTTGGCATATGTTAACATTTCCAAAGCAAGTGAAGTAGATAATATACAAAAGTGAAATCTCCGATTTCCGTGGATTCAAAATAAATGGGACTTAATTTGACCTCGTATTTTTCAGAGTTCCCCATTGTTTTGAACGCGGCATTACACGAGATGAGCGTCGCTGCTAATCAGCCCTTAAAGTGGCCAATCAGTTTGAATCCAATCGTTTTTTCATACTGACAATACATATTGCACCGTACACAATTATCTGTACGTTGTGTCGCAGTAGTAAAAAGGAGGTCCATTCTACTCACCTTTAAGTTCCAAATCAACACCGTTTACCTTTAAGATGAGGGAAATCTTATTTTTTTTAATGAGCATGGCCTTATTTCTATTACAGCATATTGGATGACTGTCATTCATATTCCATTCACCCAGCTCAATGTAACATCGATAGATTTAGGTTACTACATGATACTCAAATATTCCCTATACCCATCGTGAGGTTGCTTCAACCTAGCCTACAAATGAAAGTGTAGGCGCACTGGTCGAGAGAAATTAGAGTGATCAATGTGACAGACAGACAATAACGCCTTGCACACTCTTGCCTCTGTAACGGTGCAGTTAAATTGTTAAATTCCTGCATAAAATTGGTATTATGCCACCTCCTGGTAGAGTAGTGTGTTTACATTGTATAATACACTGAGTGATAAAGGTTTGGGATTCTGGGTAATCCACAGCAGATTTATGGAGAATTGCTGTGGGTGAGTTGGAAATGGAATGTTTCCGGGATATAAATGTATAAAGTTGACATTACATCATAAAACCCACATGGAAAACTGAGATTCGGCAAATAACACATAAAGAGTGGCTTATTTGACGCCAAACCAACAACAGTAGTTACTAATAACATAAATTGCTAATTTACGATTGCTAACTACTCACAACATTTTATGCACTTCAGTACTAGATGCATTCTCTGATCCTTTGATTGGGTGGACAACATGTCAGTTCATGCTGCAAGAGATCTGATAGGTTGGAGTACATCGTTCAGAAATTGTCATAATTACTGTGTAAGTCTATGGAAGCGGATGAGAACCAGAGGGTCTTTTACTCAGTTATAAGGAATTCTTATCACTTTACAAGGTCCCTGTTACACCTAAAGATTTCGCAATTGTTTTAGATGCCATTCCTTCAGGTGTTGCTCTGTTATTCAGGAACGTGTCAAGACCTGACCCTCAGAGCCTACCTTCTATTGACCCTGTTGACTCATCAGTAGGAAAGATTTGTTTCTCTTATGGTCCATTCAACAACAGATCGATACGAACCTTGTTTCAGCAGGATGTTGTATACCTTATGTCATGCCTTATTGGAATGGATTTATTGATAATATCTGTTGGAAAAAAAGTTTGGATGTTGCCACACATATACCTACTTGTTAACAAAATTAAGGAAGTTTCCTTTAAAATTATTCATAAATATTATCCTGCCAACCACTATATGAATAAGTTTAAGGAAAACATCAACTCAAATTGCTCCTTTTGTAATGACCACCCAGAAACAGTGTTGCATCTTTTTTGTCATTTTATTCATGTAAGAAAACTGTGGCAAGACATCAGTAGATTTATAATTGAACACATTTATGAAGATTTTACACTATTGTGGAGAGATGTACTGCTTGGATTCTTTACATACGATAGAAATAAGCTGAAACATTTTTATGTAATTAATTTCATTATTCTTTTGGCCAAATTTCATATACACAAATGTACATTTACAAACAAAAAAACAAATGACCTTACCCTACAAAAAGAAATTGAACTGTATTTTAAGACAGTTAAATACTCTACTAACAAAAAAAGCTGTTAGAATTGCAAGTGTATGTATGTCCCTTAAGGTCCTTATGTAATTGTAATGTGATATTGTACACCCTAGCTCGATTGTCCATTGTATATCATCTATATATACTTGTGTTCCCTCCTGTACTTTCTGTACTGATTTGTTGTTAATAAAAAAAAAAAGGTTTTTAAAAAGGGGGTGAGAACCATGAGCCTCCAAGGTTTTGTATTGAAGTCAGAGGAGGACAGAAGCTAGCTGTCCTCTGGCTACACCATGGTGCTACCTTGCAGAGTGCTGCTGAGGCTACTGTAGACCTTCATTGCAAAACAGTGTGTTTTCATAGATTATTTGGTGACGTGAATATATTTAGTATAGTTCTTTCTAAAAAAAAAAGATAAATGCAATGTTTCACAATTTTTTATTTTGTTGAAATTCATTGAGGATGGTCCTTCCCTTCCTCCTCTGAATAGCCTCCACTGGTTTACACCCAGAGGAAACTTGAAGTGTCCCTAAGTAGAATGGACCCCCCCCTATTCTACCTACAGATAACTCTTTATTGTGCAATATGTAAAGAAAAAAGAAAAAAAGACATATCTTATATAAATACTTTACATTTTTCTTTGTATGATAACTAGTATAAAATATAATTAATTGTGCACATTTACACCGTAATTATTCATTTACAAAGTATATAGGACGGAACTTTTATTCAGAAGGACTCCAAAAAATACCGGACCCGGAAGTTCTTAGTTATTCTTGCTTGCTTCCCAGCGGTGTGTCAGCAACAAACTACAACATCAGGCTAGCTAAGGTAAATAGCTGTTTTATATTCCTGTCTGTTTAGCCACATGTTTACTATAAAAATATCATAAATTGCCAAAAAGTGAGTTCTTGTTAAAACGGCGCCAAAAGTCAGCTAGCCTATCCAGTCATTGTGAAGATAGCTAGCTAAGGGTTAGCATGCTAGCTAGCAAGCATATTTCTGTTTAACATTTGCCTTGTATGAATGAATTAACGTTACTTCGCTAACGTTTGCTGGCTAACGTTACTCTAGCTAATTGAGCTACTACTGTAGCTATATGTTAACCTTCTAATTGGCTAGCTAGCTATAATTTAATCAAATAATATAGTTCGCTAACTTACCAGCCCCTGTCTAATAAACAGTAGTTATGATTTGCCATGCCCCTTTTGACAGCAGCACTTATTGTTTTGAGCTTTGCATTATGGAACTTCATTAATGTTATTGGAATTATTTGTTTCGCAGGTTTTATTTTACAGGCAGGCTGAATCATGGTAAGTAGCTAGCCACGTTAACGTCGCTATCTGTAATGTACAAGTAACTTCAAAAATAGGAAACACCAACATAGTGTCTTTAAAGTGGCAATATGTAACTTTTTGGGCGACCCGACCAAATTCACAGAAATGTGAGTTATAGATTTATCATTCTACTTCAAAGCAAGTCTAAGAAGCAGTAGATCTGTTCTATGTGCGTTATTTCAATGCTTTTTTTCGTTACGTTTTGTTTTTGCATCTTTTACTTTCTGTTTTGTACCAGTTTTAAACAGCTGAAAAGACAATGTGTTTGGTTGTGGAAAATATATTTCACAGTGGTTTAGATGATACAATGATTCTCTACACCAGGGATATTCAACTCTGACCCTACAAGGTCTGGAGCCTACTGGTTTCTGTTCTACCTGATAATTAACTGCACCCACCTGGTGTTCCAGGTCTAAATCAGTCTCTGACCAGAGAGCGACAATGGAAGAGAAAAAAACAATAGTAGTGGAACTGGCGTCAAGGTCCAGAGTTGAGTTTGAGGGCTCTACACTATAGCTTATTTTGTCAAACTAAAATTAGGCAAACGGTTAGAAGGTTTAGCAACCAGGAAATGGCGGAGCGATTTCTTCATAGTGCAACTTTAATAGGGCGCTGGACCACCACGGGCGGCCAGAACAGCAGCAATGCCCCATGGCATAGATTCTACAAGTGTCTGGAGCTCTATTGGAGGGATGTGACACCATACTTCTATGAGAACTTCCATCATTTGTTGTTTTGTTTAATGGTGGTCTCAGGCACTTCTCCAGAATCTCCCATAAGTCTTCAATTGGGTTGAGATCTGGTGACTGAGACACACACACACACACACCCTTTAAACCCCCTATGCTCCTTTGAGACCCCTCTTTCAGACACTGAGATCTCTTCTTCTAGCCATGGTAGCCAAAAAAACGGGGTACTTTATTTTATTTGCTTAATTAACTCGGGAACCACATCTGTTAAAGCACCTGCTTTCAATATACCTTGTATCTCTCATTTACTCGTGTTTCCTTTACTTTGGCACTTACCTGTACATGCAATTGTGACTACCTTGCAACTTTTACTTGGGTGCTTTCTTGGGAAATTGTTAACACTTATTTGTTTTTGTAGTCTCGTAGATATGATTCCCGGACTACCATTTTCTCACCTGAAGGCAAGTGTTATCTTTCTAATAACGATTTACTGTCCATAATCAATGATACCATCACATTCAAGACTATATTGTCAAGTGTTCTCCTCTGACCAACCATAACAATTCTTTGTTGCTGTTTTACAGGACGCTTATATCAGGTGGAGTATGCCATGGAGGCTATTGGCCACGCCGGCTCATGTCTTGGGATTTTAGCCAATGACGGAGTGCTGTTGGCTGCAGAGAGACGGAACATCCACAAGCTGCTTGATGAGGTTTTCTTCTCAGAGAAGATCTACAAGCTCAATGAGTGAGTATGACCATAGTCTCTCTTGCCAGGCGTGTATGTAGCACTGCTATTAGCATGCCAACAATACAGATCAGGATCTTCTCATAAAGCATCTCAAGACTAGGAGTGTTGATCTAGGATCAGGTCTGCATTATTATTATGATGATTATGATCAGAAAAACTGATCTTAGGGCAGCACTCCTACTCTGGTGATGTCAGACATGCTGCTACATTATACCCATGGGCTGCTCTGTGATTTGGTGTCGTAACCTTTATCCTTTCAGAGACATGGCTTGCAGTGTTGCCGGAATCACCTCCGATGCTAACGTTCTAACCAATGAGCTGAGGCTAATAGCACAGAGGTACGTTGGGTAGTAAAGTCTGCGGTCTCTACCTGTGACCCATTTGTTCATTAATTTGTATACAAAGCAATGTACAGTGTTAGTGCAAGACCAACAAGGCATCTCTAGTAATCTAGCACCGTGTCTGTTTATCTGACAGATGATTTGTATGTGTTATTTAATTCACACAGATATCTACTGCAATACCAGGAGCCAATCCCCTGTGAGCAGTTGGTGACAGCGTTGTGTGACATCAAACAGGCCTACACACAGTTTGGAGGTTAGCTATAAGACAAATGACATTAACACCTCAGTTGGGTTCTCTAGTAAACACTGTTGCTGAAACCATATTGGACCAAAGGGCTGTTTGGAAAAGAACATACCAGAGTCATTAGAGTACAGTTAGGGTAAGCACAGGTTTGATTGTATTTGATGTGTTGTGTGTCTTCAGGGAAGAGGCCGTTTGGAGTGTCTCTGCTGTACATGGGCTGGGACAAACACTACGGCTTCCAGCTGTACCAGAGTGACCCCAGTGGGAACTATGGAGGCTGGAAGGCTACTTGCATCGGCAACAACAGTGCGGTAAGCCTGTTTGCTGTCATCAACATTGGCACAATGCACACGTTTAGGCAGCAGCATTGCCACAAAGTAAAGACGTGAAACGTCACAGTAGATGGTGCTACAGTGTTGACTGGGAATTAACATATAGCCAATACTTTTATGGCATAATATTTCAATAATTCACCTCCTTTGCTGGATGTCAGACTTATGGCTGCCTAAGTGGCATACTCCCTCTCAATGAAACTAGACCCAATTATCTCATCGAGTGATACTGAGGTTTTTGCCTGTGGTAACTTGTGGAATAGACACCACCTGGAAAACGATTTTAACCAATCAGCATTCAGGATTAGACCCACCCATTTGTATAAATCATTTTGTCTTTTCCGCCCCCCCCCCCAGGCTGCAGTGTCCATGTTGAAGCAGGATTTCAAAGAGGGTGAGATGTCGCTGTCCTCTGCCCTGGCGTTGGCCGTCAAAGTCCTGAACAAGACCATGGACGTCAGCAAGCTCTCGGCGGAGAAAGGTAAGATCTACACCTGATCGTTCTAAACCACTCCTGAGCCCGTCCTGGAGCACACTGAGTAAACAGACTGGAGATGTTGTGTAGAGTGGGACACTGAGTAAACAGACTGGAGATGTTGTGTAGAGTGGGACACTGTTCTCCTAATTCACAGCTGTTCTATGGAGAGTAGGCTAGTGATGATGTCTGAAACATTAGACATCATCAGCTGTTGTACATCATGCACACATACTGTGTATAATAAATATGCTGTGTGTCTAGAGATATGCATATTAAGCAATACGTCTGTAATGCAGCCTGAGATATGAACACAGACTGTATGACTCATGGATATCTTGACCTCACCAGTGGAAATAGCCACCCTGACGCGAGAAGACGGAAAGACCAAGATCAAGGTGCTGAAACAGAAAGAGGTGGAGGAGCTGATCAAACGACACGAGGCTGAAGAGGCCAAGGCCGAGAAGGACAAGAAAGACAAAGAACAGAAGGAGAAGGACAAATAAAGACGTATTTAGAATTCATCCTTTCCTAATAAATCCCGTAATGTGTTACGTGCTCGTTTGTCTTTCTTTATTAAAATATTGAAACCAAATGTGCTGAGAGAATCTCTAGTTTTATTATGGTGTGATAACTATTGTGTATCCAGGCAGACTTCTCAGAAATACTTTGAAGACTGCAGTAAACCCCCCCCAAAAGCCAAGGCACGGGGAAAGATTAATGCCACAGGGTATGTCCTGATTTGTTTAGAGAATTTCACTGTTGTGAGCTGGGTCATGTTCAGTAGGGCACACAGTTGCAAAACATTTTAAAGCACTTGTTATTAAGTTCAGCTTGTTTCACTTCGAACAATCAGTATACTTATATGCAATATACTTGTATTCACATCATAACACTAGTTAACAGCCCATGTGTAAAGTTCCAAAACACAATACCGACAAGAACAGAGGTATAACAGGAATTTTATTCCATCTTTAGTGTCATTACATGAACATGGAAATCTAAAATGTATATAGAAATTCTAGGACACAATAGTATAAAAAGTAGGAAGAGTGTAATGTAAGAATGTAAGTTGTATCAGCAACAGGGGAATGTAGGTTCTTGCTTTCACACGTGCAGCCTAATCTTCTCAACTGAATGCACAAGCAGAGTGGAAAGTGAGTCCAGTACACAGTATGTATTAAGTGCTCCCCTGACCTCTGCTAAATCTGTCAATAATGGGAGTTTACATGGATCAATCACTCAATTCAAGACAGAGACATTTGCACTTTAAAATACATTTGTTGCATCTGTTCAGTCAAAGAAATAGTCCTGAAAGCATACCCGTAATTTAATTATCCAGAAGTCTAGATTCCAATATGTGCCATATTGCCCTTAGCCCCCTCTTCCAGTACACTGTTTTATATTATCACAGTCCCTCACCTTTAGCTGCACTGTGAAGTTTAAGTTAATATTTTTAGCACTGAGTGTCCCACTTGTACTAGAAGCTGTGGCAACATTTACAGTTTAGTCATTTAGCAGATGCTTTTATCCAAAAAGACTTAAAAGTAGTGAGTGCATATTTTTTCATACTGCTCCTCAGGGGGAATCGAACCCACAACCCTGCTCTACCAACTGAGCCACACAGGCGACAACATGCAAGACGTCAAGAACGCAGCCGCCTAATAGGATCAATCTTTTTGGTTATCTCCTTGAAGGTTCTATCACTGAAGAGGTCTACAGAATTAATGGCTTGCTCTCCGTCATGACTACAGCACTACATATGAGAAGTGCAGAGAGGAAGAGAGAGGCGGGTCTTGTCCCAATATGCTTAAATAGATTCCTTTTCTTGTTTCCTATCACCACCACAGGAAAAAAACATAAAGGTCAGTTAGGCATGGAAAAGAGACTATTGGGTCAGCAAAGATGAGTGATCCCCTCCTGATCAACCCAAACATCAATCTTCCTCTGACTCCGGGCATGTTGGACTCATGGAGTAGCCCAAAAACACAAGGTCTGCTCGGGGTGGTATCAGAGGGTGGCCTGGTTTCACAATCTCAAACCCTATGTAGTGGAAAGTCCTGGTAAGAAGTGCTGGAAAGACGTAGAAAACAGGATTGTTAACGTGACTGTTCAGACCATCTCTAAATTCAGTTTCCCTTTTTCAATTTTAGTGTGCACTTTGCATTATTCCTGATGTTTTTTTTTAACACTAGTATGGTTAGAAGTCACTAACGTGACATTCATTTTTATCAATTAATCATTCAACTAATTGAATAATGTGTCTAATATAAAGCACTTAATTTTTTTAATTTAACCTTTATTTAACCAGGTAGACTAGTTGAGAACAAGTTCTCATTTACAACTGATAAAGCAGAGCAGTGCGACACAAACAACACATGGAATAAACAAGCACAGTCAATAACACAATAGAAAAAAAAGTCTATATAAGTCTATATACCGTGTGTGCAAATGGCGTGAGGAGGTAAGGAAATAAATAGGCCATAGTAGCGAGGTAATTACAATTTAGTAAATTAACACGAGTGATAGATGTGCAGATGATGACGTGCAAGTAGAAATACTGGTGTGCAAAAGAGCAGAAAAGTAAATAAAAACAATATGGGGATGAGGTAGGAAGATTGGATGGGCTATTTACAGATGGGCTATGTGCAGCTGCAGTGATCGGTTGACTGCTCAGATTGCTGATGTTGAAAGTTGGTGAGGGAAATATAAGTCTCCAACTTCAGTAATTTTTGCAATTCGTTCCAGTCACTAGCAGAGAACTGGAAGGAAAGGTGAGGTGTTGGCTTAGGGGATGACCAGTGAGATATACCTGATGGAGCGCATACTACGGGTGGGTGTTGTTATAGTGACCAGAGAGCTGAGAAGGCAGAGCTTTACCTAACAGACTAATAGATGACCTGGAGCCAGTGGGTCTGGCGACGAATATGCAGCGAGGGCCAGCCGACGAGAGCATACAGGTCACAGTGGTGGTATATGGGGCTTTGGCTGTCAAAACGGATGGCACTGTGATAGACTGCATCCAGTTTGCTGAGTAGAGTGTTGGAGGCTATTTTGTAAATGACATCGCCGAAGTCGAGGATCGGTAGGATAGTCAGTTTTACGAGGGTATGTTTTGGCGGCGTGAGTGAAGGAGGTTGCGAAATAGGAAGCCGATTCTAGATTTAATTTTGGATTGGAGATGTTTAATATGAGTCTGGAAGGAGAGTTTACAGTCTAACCAGACACCTAGGTATTTGTAGTTGTCCACATATTCTAAGTCAGAACCGTCCAGAGTAGTGATGCTAGTCGGGCGGGTGGGTGCGGGCGGCGAACGGTTGAAAAGCATGCATTTAGTTTTACTAGCATTTAAGAGCAGTTGGAGGCCACGGACGGAGTGTTGTATGGCATTGAAGCTCGTTTGGAGGTTTGTTAACAGTGTCCAAAGAAGGGCTAGATGTATACACTACACATGAAAGAAAATGTGTCTGGACTTCGACATACCTTGATCCACTCTGCTTTTGGAGAACCACAGAAACACGTGGCTGACTCCTAACTTTTCTTCCGAGAACATGAGGAGACTGGTGAGTCTGATAAGAGAGAAGAGGGGAAAGAAGATGGGGGTGTATCTCAAATGTAAGTGTTGCTCCTTTGTGTTCCCTTCCATACTCATGTACACTGAAATATGCAGGATTCTCCCAAAGTAGTCCTCTGTGGCTCCACCCAGTACAGCACATATCCAAGCTGCAGGCTAAGGTTAAATCTAGACTTTGTTTCCTCTATCGCAATCGCTCCTCACCCCCTACCCATGCTAGATTACGGAGACGTAATTTATAGATCGACAGGTAAGGGTGCTCTCGAGCGGCTAGATGTTCTGTACCATTTGGAGCGAGTTGAAAAACCACTCAAACTGGACTGTTTTATCTCCATCACAACATTCAAGGACTCCATCATGGACACTCTTACTGACACTTGTGGCTGCTTTGTGTAATGTGATGTATTGTTGTCTCTACCTTCTTGCCCTTTGTGCTGTTGTCTGTCCCCAACAATGTTTGTACCGTGTCTGTGCTGCTACCATGTTGTGCTACTACCATGTTGTCATGTTGTGTTGCTACCGTGCTGTGTTGTCATGTTGTGTTGCTACCATTTTGTGTTGTCATGTGTTGCTGCCATGCTGTGTTGTCATGTGTTGCTGCCATGCTGTGTTGTCATGTGTTGCTGCCATGCTGTGTTGTCATGTGTTGTTGTCATGTGTTGCTGCCATGCTGTGTTGTCATGTGTTGCTGCCATGCTGTGTTGTCATGTGTTGCTACCATGCTGTGTTGTCATGTGTTGCTGCCATGCTGTGTTGTCATGTTGTGTTGTTGTCTTAGGTCTCTCTTTATGTAGTGGTGTCTCTTGTCGTGATGCGTGTTTTGTCCTACATTGTATTTCTAATCCCAGCCCCCGGCCCGCAGGAGGTCTTTTGTCTCTTGGAAGGCCGTCATCGTAAATAATCATTTGTTGTTTGTTTGTTGTTGTTTTAAAGTGCACGTTTTTTAATTTAAAATCTTAGATTTAATTCCAGCCTTACTGATGGAATAATGCATGGTTATAACAGGTGTATGTATGCATGACTATAAAGCCAGCAAGGATAGATGGCAGTTCCTCCTCACCCCTCTTTGCTGCCCTCAGGGAGTGACCCCTCTGGGATCTCCAGGAAGAGGCTGTTTGAGGTGAACATAGTCTCCCAGCATGCATTGCGTTGCTCGCTCAGCTGGTAGTGAAAGTGCAGGATGGGGAGAGATCCACGCACAGAGGTCACCTGGGTCACTGTCAGCCTTCCATCCTGAGAGAGGGAAGCAAAACGTGTTGGCACACTGTTCGATACAGATCTTCCACAGTTATTAGATGGACAAGGTTTTGACCCATAACATTTGTCTTTGTCAGCTTTCTATCTAGGAACTAGATCGGTTACACTTTAGCCTGATCTAGCATCTATCTCAATAAGGGATTCCTGTTGTTACGATTATTGCCTATGAGTGTAATATTTTTCTAACCAATGGACCTCCAGCAGAATTACTCTCTTCATCATTGCTGTTTGATCGACACAGTGACTGACATTAACTTATACACATAGCGACATTAACCTGTACACATAGTGACATTAACCTATACACATAGCAACATTAACCTATACACATAGCGATATTAACCTATACACATAGCGATATTAACCTATACACATAGCAACATTAACCTGATACACATAGCAACATTAACCTATACACATAGCAACATTAACCTGATACACATAGCAACATTAACCTATACACATAGCGATATTAACCTGATACACATAGTGACATTAACCTGTACACATAGTGACATTAACCTGATACACATAGTGACATTAACCTGTACACATAGTGACATTAACCTGTACACATAGTGACATTAACCTGTACACATAGTGACATTAACCTGTACACATAGCGGCATTAACCTGTACACATAGTGACATTAACCTGTACACATAGTGACATTAACCTGATACACATAGTGACATTAAACTGTACACATAGTGACATTAACCTGTACACATAGCGACATTAACCTGATACACATAGTGACATTAACCTGTACACATAGCAACATTAACCTGATACACATAGCGACATTAACCTGTAAATTACACACAGGGATATTCAAGCCATTCTCTGCCTGTTCTCCCATTTTGACACTTTTCCAGGCAGTCTAGGATTAAACTTGTCCTTGTGTACAAGGGTCACTTGTTCACTACTAAAAGTAGCAAGGATTAACCTAACTTTAAGAGCATGCTTTTGGGCGTGTGTAGGAATGCTGAGTGTCTTTGGGCTCGTGTCATTTTGTGGTTCACTAGCGTTCTGGGTTAACGAGAGTGGGTTTTGGCACCTGACACAGTGACCCACATCCCTGAACATGTTAACAAGTAGCTAAACAGACCATGTACACCGACTGCAGTCTCTCAAATGGTAAATGGAGCATCAAGTGACAGGCCTGTGGGCTTATGGTGATAAAGCTAAACAGTACGATGCAATGTATTTTTTGACAAAATTAGCTCATTTTTAACATTCCTCTTTGTAATATTCTCATGGTTATTAAAACAGACATCCTTCCTAATTTCTTCCCATAATGACCTATGTGTTTGGATTAGTGAAATTTACGTTTCTAACCCCATTGCTGTAACCAATCAAATTCTCTCAGGTCTTTGATTGATAACTTCAATAGAGGAAGAATACATTGTTTGGCTATTGGGATGGGGCCCTATAGGGACTCACTTTGTGAAGGAGCACATGGAGAGGAGGATCCCTGCCAGTCCCTCGCCCACCTGGGATCTTCAGCGGTGGGTGAGGGGCATCAGGAGCACCACAGAGGCCCTGGAGCCTGGCGTTTGGAGCAGCCGATATACGACACCAACATGGGACTGGCGATACACAGAGCAACAAGGTGAGGTTGGCTAAGTCATGCTAAAGTTATTGTAATATAAGTGGCCTTGGATAGGATGGTCAGTTAGCATAGGGTGCCAGTTCAAATAAAAACAGTAGAGACACTAGCCTGACCCAGAAAAGCCTTTCACCTCAGAGTGCTATTGTACTGTATATGCAGGCTGGGATTAAAGCTACGTAGCCTATTGTACTACCAATTAAAAATGTAATGAAGAATGTCAGCAGAGTTTGTTCACTCAAAACACCCCACATTTGGCATGCACACTCAAAACTAGTAACATGTTTCTATTATTGTACTAAACCAACCTTTAAAAAACTCATTATTTACAGCTCACTGGCAGAGAGGGAATTAGGGCAGGAATTAAGAGCCTGGCTAGGAAACCATGACCTAGTGTGTGCTAGTGGACATGTAACCTCTAACCTGACCTATATACCAGTGGAGGCTGCTGATGGGGAGGACGGCTCATAATAATGTCCGGAACGGAGCAAATGGAATGGCATCAAACACATAGTAGTTGATACCATTCCACTGACTCCGCTCCAGCCATTACCACGAGCCCGTCCTTCCCAATTAAGGTACCACTAACCTCCTGTGCTGTATACTGACAACACATCACAGAACTTTCTAGAAAAGTAGGGCTCAGGTCCATCTAACTGACCACTGACCACCCACATATTATTAACAGCATCTCAGGGTGCTGCACTGTGGGAGGAGAGAGTCTACTATCCATTCAAGCAAGGGTACTATTTCTGAGTGGCTTATCTAATTCTCTATGGGGGAGGAGTCTGCATAAAGCAGCGGTTGTGTAACAGGGACAGATCCGGTGGCTGGAATTGTGCTGTGGCAGAGATTCTCATAGCCCTACTATGTGCTGTGAATCAAATCAAATTGTATTGGTCACATACACATGTTTAGCAGATGTTATTGCGGGTGTAGCGAAATGCTTGTAACGTTTAAAAAAGGAGATTGAAGGAAAAAATTATGCAAAGAAACTACTCTATGCAAAGAACAAAACTATGTTACAGTGATGTAAAATGGAGATGGATTTGCTATTGATATTTTGTCATTCGATAGTGGTTCATTAATCATTCAAATGAAGCTGTTGAGCCAGTAGTCAATAAAAGTGATTCCTGAGGCATACATGATGCACTGTTTTGAGGAACAATGGGCAACACGGGTTTCAGACCGTCTGTCTACAGATGTTATCCCTGTTTTGAGGAACAATGGGCAACACGGGTTTCAGACCGTCTGTCTACAGATGTTATCCCTGTTTTGAATGCATGTACTTTTCACAAACGGGATATAATACCTGGTGACCTACACGAGTCATTATTATCAGATACACAGGTCACAGGATATATATATTTTTTAAACTTCAAATAACAATCACTTTAAGTAATAGATGTATATGTTGAAGTGCACAATCTCACCCTTAAAAAAACAGCATTAATTATTGTAGGAATTACACCAACAGAATAGCTGCAAAAGTGTTGTTGCTCTGTAAAAAGTAAGATATTCCTGTTTTTAGACAGCAGCATATTTCACCATACATTAAGTTTGCAATATTAATTCATATATTTGCTAAATGTTGTTCAAATCATGTAATCAATCTGTTACGCAAATGAAACCAACAATATCAGTAATTCTTACCTCTCTTCAGTGGCAGACATTACGAGAAAATAATGAAAAAGGAATTTCCTTCAAACCAAAACAATAGCTATTCAATAGACATTCGGCAGAATAATTCACCATCCGTGAAGCGCCAAGTAGTCCTAAAGACGGTCCTATATTTGTGTTGAAGTGCAGCGCAGATGGGTCTGGACTGCTCTCCGACTGGCCTGTGTGCACCGTATAAAGACAAAACTGGGATCATAACAGGAGTTCCCTGGTGATCAATCCTCCAAATTTCCAGCAGATGGTGCTACAACACCTAACAGTAAAACAAGTGTAGAAATGCGGAAGTCAAAACGTAGTTACAAAAAAAGTGTAGAAATGCGGAAATCAAAACGTAGTTATAAAAAAAGTTCCCCAAAAACGTCGATACTGTGTTGGAAGACGAGCAGCTGCTGAACCCAGCTATCAAAAGCCTATTCTCCGTAGTGTAAATGTAACCGACTGAGTAGGCATAGTTATATAGCTCCTGTCACCCAATGGCAGGCCTTCAATGTGTTAAGGTGAGTATTATTAGTTTCTGGAAAAGTCGTCCACTATTACTTGGCTGGGCCTGACGATGCGTAGCTAGTTAACTTTAGCGCGCTCAAAGTGGTCATATTTAGCCAGCTAAACTCCCTTTAAAAATGCACACATTTAATATAATTGATTCATAATGTCAACATGAAAAATAATGACGTCATATAGGCCGGTAATACTAATGCACAACAGACCAACGTAAGGCATGGTTTAGGCATAGCCTGGCATTCTCCAGACCAAGGATAGGCAAACTCCAGTCCTCGGGACGGTTTTCAAAACATTTTGGGGGATCAGAATGATCCCGATTCTGTAATCCTCATTTTTGCTATCCCGGACCAAATCGATCTGTCTGTTTTTGAACCGATTTTCCAGAAAATAATTGGATAGGATCGTTCTGATCCGGATACCACAATATCAAGGTCACAGAATCCAGATGTTCAGTGCTTTGAACAGGCCTACACCTCGCCATCTACTGGACAGGTTGTGTTACTACTTCTTCATTGTCATAGAGAAACAGACATGAGTTAAACTACATGAATAATGTACCTTGATTCAAAATAGTAGAGCCTGCATTTCACTTATAAGTAAATGTATGTATTTATTTGACACTTCTCAATATAACAACTGACCACATTGGCTTACCTATACTGCGGTCAATTTTATAAATTTTTTTACCTTTTTTTTTAACTAGGCAAGCCAGTTAAGAACACATTCTTATTTACAATGATGTCCTACTGGGGAACAGTGGGTTAACTGCCTTGTTCAGGGGCAGAACAACGGATTTTTACCATGTCAGCTCGGGGACATATAATATAATGAACCTTTGGTTTTCAGATGGAAAAACGTTTTTGATAAAGCTCCCCTGAGTTACATTGATATTTCTTGGTTGTAGTGCCTTTCACCTTTCTAAATCCACCCTCCTAGTGGAATCGATATGATCAAAACTATCCTAATAATCCAATCAGATACATTTTGAACAACCATCCCCAGGGGTCTGATTGACGCACTTTATTGCCACACTCTACCAACACACTTGACTCCCAAAACTGCTTCTCATGGGCTTCAGTTTAGAATGCAATATGTTTAATCAGTTGTGTAATCATTAGTCCAAAACGTTTTGCATCGAAAAATAAGAGTTTCTATTGGACAAATTCAGGTAGGTCCCTCCCCGTTTCGTTCCATTTGCTTCTGTTTGGTTCCTAGTGAATACACCCTAGGTGTGTGAGCTGCTCCAGAGCTATATGTGTAATGTCTTAATAAAACTCAGTTCTTCTTAATTAAACTAATGTCTTAATAAAAATCAGTTTGGCTACTCCAGAACATGAGGCGGAAGACTAAAATACGCCAACAACCAGTCAAAGCTATTGCCAGTAATAAATAAACATTTTATTTTGTGAAGAAAAGCTAGTTCTCTAGAGAATAAAGAGACATTGACATTATTCAATCCCCATTCTTTCTTTGTTTTTCTCAAGTGAACGACAAACTAGGAACACTATTTCTTCTTCTTGGTGCAGAGCATTATTTGGCAGAGAGGAAAGGTCTTGTGTCAAAACTAGTTATCAAAATATTTGATGTCTGACCTGATTGTTCTATTCAGATGGATACAATATACAACCTTCTCCAGCAGCACAGACTGGACACCTACCACCACAAATTCCTCACTTTGGGTGTCCAAGACGAGAGAGATTTCACCGATGGCGTAAATGGTGAAGATTTAGACAAAATGGGTAAGGTCACAGACCGGTTACTGACTCGGTGATTTAAAGTATCCCATCATGCCAACAACTGCATTATTCCACTGTAAACAGTTTTGCCTGGTCATATGTAAACTGTTCTGCTTGTTCAAATGCAAACTGTTCTGCTTGTTCATATGTAAATTCACTATTTAAAAAATAAATAAAATAATTGGTTGTCTCACTCACCATAGACATGCATTCAATTTGTCCAATGCCCCTAATTTGCTAACAGGTTTCAGTCAAGTAGAGAAGAATCGCTTTGAAAAAATGAAAGATTTCATCCAAAGACTTAGAGCGCCACAGCAAGCGATGCCTGTACAAAAACCAATGGAGTCTTTCCAACTGTGGTACACATACCCCCACTGTCCTGAGCTAAAAGAGATCAGAGGTGAGACATAAACCATCTTTATGTAGTTCTTATAGCAAAGAGGGGAGAAATCAAAAGCATCACATCAGAAACTATCCTTACTCCCTTTTGTACAATTTTGAATACAGACATGGATCCTGCTACCAACACCGTTGAAGACCTGATGCTAAGGATCTGCCACCAAGAGGGCATTGAGAACTCTAAAGCTGTGTGCCTCTACACAGTTGATGGAATGCCTCTAACTGATGATCCTTTCTTCAACACATGTCAGTTAACCAGATACAGTTTACATAGTTTTCTTATTTCACTCAGTTCCCATCATTTTTGGCCCCATAACAGTATCACAGCTATACAATCAAATGCATGTAGCCTCTAAGACATATTTGCATGGTACAACACTTTACAGTTTATTATGATACAAATGTTTGTATACGTCCATTTTGAAAGGGTTGGTAATTGTTGTCTACTTCAGTATAATCTGAGTGAAAAGAAACTTGTGTAATGACATGGACCATCCCTTGTGTGGACATGGCTCTTCTATTTCACCCATTAGGGTCTTTGAAAGACAGGCACATTGAAAATGGAAGTGAGCTCTATGCCATGTTTACACCCAAGGAGAACTTGAGACCAGCCCTGCTAGTGACACTGCAAGAAATGACTGACATGACAGGAGAGGATAATGTTCGATGCCACATCATGCTCAAGGTGAATTCATCTTTACATCGGTGTACTCTATTGGGTCTGCGTTCCATACACAGATGGTTACACGTTGACTGGTGAAGTGGGGGGAAATGTTTTCATTGCCACATTCTGTTTGTTAGCGTACACACTGAATTCCGGATAAAGCACAAATCAGCTCTTACTGTAGCCTACATTTTCCCAAACCTGTGTGTATGAACGGGTGTGATCTCTGGTTTTCTTCCCAAATCACTGCTGTCCCTTATTTAAAGGTAGACTCAGAGAAATGATGTTGCCAAGAGCAGCACTGCAAATATTGTGCTGAGCGCGATGCAAGACTTTGCTCAAAACTACTACAACAGGTGTAGTAGATCTTACTGTGAAATGCTTACATACAATCCCTTAATTAACCAACAATGCAGTTGAAGAAATATTTACAAAATAATAAATTCGATGAAATCAAAAAGTAACACAAGAAAATGACATACCAATAAGGAGGCTCTATACAGGGGGTACCGGTACAGAGTCAATGTGGAGGCTATATACAGGGGGTACCAGTACCGAGTCAATGTGGAGGTTATATACAGGGGGTACCAGTACCGAGTCAATGTGGAGGCTATATACAGGGGGTACCAGTACAGAGTCAATGTGGAGGCTCTATACAGGGGGTACCGGTACAGAGTCAATGTGGAGGCTATATACAGGGGGTACCAGTACCGAGTCAATGTGGAGGTTATATACAGGGGGTACCAGTACCGAGTCAATGTAGAGGCTATATACAGGGGGTACCGGTACCGAGTCAATGTGGAGGCTATATACAGGGGGTACCAGTACCGAGTCAATGTAGAGGCTATATACAGGGGGTACCGGTACCGAGTCAATGTGGAGACTATATACAGGGGGTACCGGTACCGAGTCAATGTGGAGGCTATATACAGGGGGTACCAGTACCGAGTCAATGTGGAGGCTATATACAGGGGGTACCAGTACCGAGTCAATGTGGAGGCTATATACAGGGGGTACCAGTACCGAGTCAATGTGGAGACTATATACAGGGGGTACCAGTACCGAGTCAATGTGGAGGCTATATACAGGGGGTACCAGTACCGAGTCAATGTGGAGGCTATATACAGGGGGTACCAGTACCGAGTCAATGTGGAGACTATATACAGGGGGTACCAGTACCGAGTCAATGTGGAGGCTATATACAGGGGGTACCAGTACCGAGTCAATGTGGAGGCTATATACAGGGGGTACCAGTACCGAGTCAATGTGGAGACTATATACAGGGGGTACCAGTACCGAGTCAATGTGGAGGCTATATACAGGGGGTACCAGTACCGAGTCAATGTGGAGGCTATATACAGGGGGTACCAGTACCGAGTCAATGTGGAGGCTATATACAGGGGGTACCAGTACCGAGTCAATGTGGAGGCTATATACAGGGGGTACCGGTACCGAGTCAATGTGGAGGCTATATACAGGGGGTACCAGTACCGAGTCAATGTGGAGGCTATATACAGGGGGTACCGGTACCGAGTCAATGTGGAGGCTATATACAGGGGGTACCAGTACCGAGTCAATGTGGAGGCTATATACAGGGGGTACCGGTACCGAGTCAATGTGGAGGCTATATACAGGGGGTACCGGTACCGAGTCAATGTGGAGGCTATATACAGGGGGTACCGGTACCGAGTCAATGTGGAGGCTATATACAGGGGGTACCAGTACCGAGTCAATGTGGAGGCTATATACAGGGGGTACCAGTACCGAGTCAATGTGGAGGCTATATACAGGGGGTACCAGTACAGAGTCAATGTGGAGGCTATATACAGGGGGTACCAGTACCGAGTCAATGTGGAGGCTATATACAGGGGGTACCAGTACCGAGTCAATGTGGAGGCTATATACAGGGGGTACCAGTACCGAGTCAATGTGGAGGCTATATACAGGGGGTACCAGTACCGAGTCAATGTGGAGGCTATATACAGGGGGTACCGGTACCGAGTCAATGTGGAGGCTATATACAGGGGGTACCAGTACCGAGTCAATGTGGAGGCTATATACAGGGGGTACCAGTACCGAGTCAATGTGGAGGCTATATACATGGGGTACCAGTACCGAGTCAATGTGGAGGCTATATACAGGGGGGTACCAGTACAGAGTCAACGTGGAGGTTATATACAGGGGGTACCAGTACCGAGTCAATGTGGAGGTTATATACAGGGGGTACCGGTACAGAGTCAATGTGGAGGCTATATACATGGGGTACCAGTACCGAGTCAATGTGGAGGCTATATACATGGGGTACCAGTACCGAGTCAATGTGGAGGCTATATACATGGGGTACCAGTACCGAGTCAATGTGGAGGCTATATACAGGGGGGTACCAGTACCGAGTCAATGTGGAGGCTATATACAGGGGGTACCAGTACCGAGTCAATGTGGAGGCTATATACAGGGGGTACCAGTACCGAGTCAATGTGGAGGCTATATACAGGGGGTACCAGTACCGAGTCAATGTGGAGGCTATATACAGGGGGTACCAGTACCGAGTCAATGTGGAGGCTATATACAGGGGGTACCAGTACCGAGTCAATGTGGAGGCTATATACAGGGGGTACCAGTACCGAGTCAATGTGGAGGCTATATACAGGGGGTACCAGTACCGAGTCAATGTGGAGGCTATATACAGGGGGTACCAGTACAGAGTCAATGTGGAGGCTATATACAGGGGGTACCAGTACCGAGTCAATGTGGAGGCTATATACAGGGGGTACCAGTACCGAGTCAATGTGGAGGCTATATACAGGGGGTACCAGTACCGAGTCAATGTGGAGGCTATATACAGGGGGTACCAGTACCGAGTCAATGTGGAGGTTATATACAGGGGGTACCAGTACCGAGTCAATGTGGAGGCTATATACAGGGGGTACCGGTACAGAGTTAATGTGGAGGCTATATACAGGGGGTACCGGTACAGAGTCAATGTGGAGGCTATATACAGGGGGTACCGGTACCGAGTCAATGTGCAGGCTATATACAGGGGGTACCAGTACAGAGTCAATGTGGAGGCTATATACAGGGGGTACCGGTACCGAGTCAATGTGGAGGCTATATACAGGGGGTACCGGTACCGAGTCAATGTGCAGGCTATATACAGGGGGTACCAGTACAGAGTCAATGTGGAGGCTATATACAGGGGGTACCAGTACCGAGTCAATGTGGAGGCTATATACAGGGGGTACCAGTACCGAGTCAATGTGGAGGCTATATACAGGGGGTACCGGTACCGAGTCAATGTGCAGGCTATATACAGGGGGTACCAGTACAGAGTCAATGTGGAGGCTATATACAGGGGGTACCAGTACCGAGTCAATGTGGAGGCTATATACAGGGGGTACCAGTACCGAGTCAATGTGGAGGCTATATACAGGGGGTACCGGTACAGAGTCAATGTGGAGGCTATATACAGGGGGTACCAGTACAGAGTCAATGTGGAGGCTATATACAGGGGGTACCGGTACAGAGTCAATGTGGAGGCTATATACAGGGGGTACCAGTACCGAGTCAATGTGGAGGCTATATACAGGGGGTACCAGTACCGAGTCAATGTGCAGGCTATATACAGGGGGTACCAGTACAGAGTCAATGTGGAGGCTATATACAGGGGGTACCGGTACAGAGTCAATGTGGAGGCTATATACAGGGGGTACCAGTACCGAGTCAATGTGCAGGCTATATACAGGGGGTACCAGTACAGAGTCAATGTGGAGGCTATATACAGGGGGTACCAGTACCGAGTCAATGTGCAGGCTATATACAGGGGGTACCAGTACAGAGTCAATGTGGAGACTATATACAGGGGGTACCAGTACCGAGTCAATGTGGAGACTATATACAGGGGGTACCGGTACAGAGTCAATGTGGAGGCTATATACAGGGGGTACCAGTACCGAGTCAATGTGGAGACTATATACAGGGGGTACCGGTACAGAGTCAATGTGGAGGCTATATACAGGGGGTACCAGTACCGAGTCAATGTGGAGGCTATATACAGGGGGTACCAGTACCGAGTCAATGTGGAGGCTATATACAGGGGGTACCGGTACCGAGTCAATGTGGAGGTTATATACAGGGGGTACCGGTACAGAGTCAATGTGGAGGCTATATACAGGGGGTACCAGTACCGAGTCAATGTGGAGGCTATATACAGGGGGTACCAGTACCGAGTCAATGTGGAGGCTATATACAGGGGGTACCGGTACAGAGTCAATGTGGAGGCTATATACAGGGGGTACCAGTACAGAGTCAATGTGGAGGCTATATACAGGGGGTACCAGTACCGAGTCAATGTGGAGGCTATATACAGGGGGTACCGGTACCGAGTCAATGTGGAGGCTATATACAGGGGGTACCAGTACCGAGTCAATGTGGAGGCTATATACAGGGGGTACCGGTACCGAGTCAATGTGGAGGCTATATACAGGGGGTACCGGTACAGAGTCAATGTGGAGGCTATATACAGGGGGTACCGGTACCGAGTCAATGTGGAGGCTATATACAGGGGGTACCAGTACCGAGTCAATGTGGAGGCTATATACAGGGGGTACCAGTACCGAGTCAATGTGGAGGCTATATACAGGGGGTACCAGTACCGAGTCAATGTGGAGGCTATATACAGGGGGTACCAGTACCGAGTCAATGTGGAGGCTATATACAGGGGGTACCAGTACCGAGTCAATGTGGAGGCTATATACAGGGGGTACCAGTACCGAGTCAACGTGGAGGCTATATACAGGGGGTACCAGTACCGAGTCAATGTGGAGGCTATATACAGGGGGTACCAGTACCGAGTCAATGTGGAGGCTATATACAGGGGGTACCAGTACCGAGTCAATGTGGAGGCTATATACAGGGGGTACCAGTACCGAGTCAATGTGGAGGCTATATACAGGGGGTACCAGTACCGAGTCAATGTGGAGGCTATATACAGGGGGTACCAGTACCGAGTCAATGTGGAGGCTATATACAGGGGGTACCGGTACCGAGTCAATGTGGAGGTTATATACAGGGGGTACCGGTACAGAGTCAATGTGGAGGCTATATACAGGGGGTACCAGTACCGAGTCAATGTGGAGGCTATATACAGGGGGTACCAGTACCGAGTCAATGTGGAGGCTATATACAGGGGGTACCAGTACAGAGTCAATGTGGAGGCTATATACAGGGGGTACCAGTACAGAGTCAATGTGGAGGCTATATACAGGGGGTACCAGTACCGAGTCAATGTGGAGGCTATATACAGGGGGTACCGGTACCGAGTCAATGTGGAGGCTATATACAGGGGGTACCAGTACCGAGTCAATGTGGAGGCTATATACAGGGGGTACCGGTACCGAGTCAATGTGGAGGCTATATACAGGGGGTACCGGTACAGAGTCAATGTGGAGGCTATATACAGGGGGTACCAGTACCGAGTCAATGTAGAGGCTATATACAGGGGGTACCGGTACCGAGTCAATGTGGAGGCTATATACAGGGGGTACCGGTACTGAGTCAATGTAGAGGCTATATACAGGGGGTACCAGTACCGAGTCAATGTGGAGGCTATATACAGGGGGTACCGGTACTGAGTCAATGTGGAGGCTATATACAGGGGGTACCGGTACAGAGTCAATGTGGAGGCTATATACAGGGGGTACCAGTACCGAGTCAATGTGGAGGCTATATACAGGGGGTACCGGTACCGAGTCAATGTGGAGGCTATATACAGGGGGTACCAGTACCGAGTCAGTGTGGAGGCTATATACAGGGGGTACCAGTACCGAGTCAATGTGGAGGCTATATACAGGGGGTACCAGTACCGAGTCAATGTGGAGGCTATATACAGGGGGTACCGGTACCGAGTCAATGTGGAGGCTATATACAGGGGGTACCGGTACCGAGTCAGTGTGGAGGCTATATACAGGGGGTACCAGTACCGAGTCAATGTGGAGGCTATATACAGGGGGTACCGGTACCGAGTCAATGTGGAGGCTATATACAGGGGGTACCGGTACCGAGTCAGTGTGGAGGCTATATACAGGGGGTACCAGTACCGAGTCAATGTGGAGGCTATATACAGGGGGTACCGGTACCGAGTCAATGTGGAGGCTATATACAGGGGGTACCAGTACAGAGTCAATGTGGAGGCTATATACAGGGGGTACCAGTACCGAGTCAATGTGGAGGCTATATACCAGTACCGAGTCAATGTGCGGGGGTACACGCAGTCGAGGTCATTTTCTTTGTCGCTCACAGTATCTGCGCGGGTTCCATTCACGCTGCTACAGCGCGTTAGTTACGGGACCAAAACAGCTGAGAAGTTTAGCCTTGCACTCTTTAATTGACCCACTATGCTGTTTACTTTGTGCATCTACGTCACCCCGCTGAGTCTACCTTTAATACTTATATATGAACACTTTTCATCAACAGGGAGACTTTGAGGTCAAGGTGGACTTGGCAAGTGACACATTACGAGATCTGAGACAGAAGCTCTCTGATGAAAGTGGAATCCCAGCACATGTCCTCCATTATAAGTAATCTTATGTTCATTAATTCATTTAATCATTAACCTCTTGGCGCACCAATCCCTTTAGCGGGATCATTTGTCAACATCCGCTGAATTGCAGAGCAAGGAATTTGTAATAGATTTGATAGCATAAAAAACACATACATTTGATAGCATAAAAAACACATACATTTGATAGCATAAAAACACATACATTTGATAGCATAAAAACATACATTTGATAGCATAAAAACACATACATTTGATAGCATAAAAACACATACATTTGATAGCATAAAAACACATACATTTTAAAACCCCAGCACATTTCATGTTGTAACTACTGATAGTATCAATACAATGTTTTCTTTCACACAGCATCAGTAGCCACGATAAGACATCATTATTAAGTCAATGTTGATGTTTCTGCAGATGTGAACGCGGTGGAGTTGGACAGACTTTGCTAGATTGTGGAATCAATGAGGAGTCAACTGTGTTCTTTTCTCTGTCCTCCTTCCCTGATGAGCGTCCAGACACTATGGAATTCTACTTCAATGATGTCGTACCCTCAGTGCAACAATCCCAGAAAGGACTCAGTGCTTTCTTTTCTTCACTTTATGCCATTGTGAGATATTCCACTATTTATTACACTGTCTTGTCATGTTTGACCATGCTCAGGCCAAGCATGCAACATGGTTCCTTTGCTTGTCTCATTGGTTTTGATGTGAACTTCGTCCCCTGCTATAACACATTCAATGCTTTCCCCCTATTCTTTACAGAGCAATAGAGAACACCGTTCTGGAGATATATTAAGCATAGTGACTGCATACATCCGAAAGCTCAGTGGGTGCAATCCTTTGGCCCAAAGTCTGCATCAGCTGTTGTATAGAAATGAGGTTGGAACAAGGACCCAGAAGGTGATATATATTTAGTCACAAAAGCATACAAATATAATATAATTTAATATGTCCACAAATGTATGAATAAAATGTATACATTTGTTTTAGGTTGCTATCGTTGAAGGATTGTACAATCTCTTCAGAGAGCTGTTGCCAAGCCTCCACAAAAGAAGAGGTGACAAAATCATTGAAGACTCAGATGTTTTTGAGAATGCACCAGTGTGCTGGGCCTACCTGTTTTCTGAAGCAAAGGTGTGCCCATTGTCTTTTGAGATGCTGTTGATTAAAGCTGTTTCTACTGTAGTCCTACTGAAACACGTTATGAAATAACTTAAATGGTGAATTGAGATACTGCACCTAGACTTTACAGGCACCCTGTGTGATAAATACTTTTGACCTTTCTATCTACCCTAGAAAGAGAGTTCACAACATGAGGACTATGTACCGATAGTCTTGTACTCTCAACCTGGAGAACGTTTCTGCGACCCAGTTCGAGTTCCTGGGTTACCAGATGTCTTTGAGAGAGAGTATGTTCTGCAGAAAATCAAAGGTAAAACTGAACAGCAACAATCTTCAGCATTTTTTTTATAGTTTTATGTAGCATGATCTTTAATTGCATGATATACTGTTTTCCCATTGTTAAGATGGAGAGAAAATCCCAAACTGCTCTGTGGAGATCCTGACAGAGACTTCAATGTCTAGAGCCTCTGATGTTGAAAGGATTTTGCTCAGTCTGCCTCCGTTCATCAAAACATTCCCTCAGTGGGCTTCATCTGGACTTGTGACTGGCCAAAAGTATGTATGATTCCTCTTCACATTGCTTTTATCACACAATAAGTTCTATATAAATATATGTGTTGATAATAATGCTAAGTGTCGAATAAAAATGAAAGTTTTCAGATTGTTCTCGATGACACATTTGCCAAGATGAACGAAGAAGTGAAAGAATACGTTAATCTGACTGTGACTCCAGCATTACAGTTGAAGGATGTTGGAGTATGTGGGCCATGTCTCGTCTTCTTGGAAGAAAGTAGGCTTTATTTTATTTATCCTTTATTTAACTAGGCAAGTCAATTAAGAACACATTCTTATTTACAATGACGGCCTACCAAAAGGCAGTCATAGCAAGGCAGCAACACACGACAACACAGCATGGTAGCAACATAACAACAACATGGTAGCAACACAACATGGTACGAACATTATCGGGCACAGTCAACAGCACAAAGGTCAAGAAGGTAGAGACAACAATACATCACACAAAGCAGCCACAACTGTCAGTAAGAGTGTCCATGATTGAGTCTTTGAATGAAGAGATTGAGATAAAACTGTCAGTAAGAGTGTCCATGATTGAGTCTTTGAATGAAGAGATGGAGATAAAACTGTCCAGTTTGAGTGTTTGTTGCAGCCTGTTCCAGTCACTAGCTGCAGCGAACTGAAAAGAGGAGCGACCCAGGGATGTGTGTGCATTGGGGACCTTTAACAGAATGTGACTTGCAGAACAGGTGTTGTATGTGGAGGATGAGGGCTGCAGTAGATATCTCAGATAGGGGGGAGTGAGGCCTAAGAGGGTTTTATAAATAAGCATCAACCAGTGGGTCTTGCGACAGATATACAGAGATGACCAGTTTACAGAGGAGTATAGTGTGCAGTGATGTGTCCTATAAGGAGCATTGGTGGCAAATCTGATGGCCGAATGGTAAAGAACATCTAGCCGCTCGAGAGCACCCTTACCTACCAATCTATAAATTATATCTCCGTAATCTAGCATGGGTAGGATGGTCATCTGAATCAGGGTTAGTTTGGCAGCTGGGGTGAAAGAGGAGCGATTACGATAGAGAAAACCAAGTCTAGATTTAACTTTAGCCTGCAGCTTTGATATGTACTGAGAGAAGGACAGTGCACCGTCTAGCCATACTCCCAAGTACTTGTATGAGGTGACTACCTTAAGCTCTAAACCCCCAGAGGTAGTAATAACACCTGTGGGAAGAGGGGCATTCTTCTTACCAAACCACATTACCTTTGTTTTGGAGGTGTTCAGAACAAGGTTAAGCGTAGAGAAAGCTTGTTGGACAATAAGAAAGCTTTGTTGTAGAGCATTTAACACAAAACCAGAGGGGCCAGCTGAGTATAAGATTGTATCATCTGCATATAAATGGATGAGAGAGCTTCCTACTGCCTGAACTATGTTGTTGATGTAAATTGAGAAGAGCTTGGGGCTTAGGATTGCGCCTTGGGGTACTCCCTTGGTGACAGGCAGTGGCTGAGACAGCAGATTTTCTGACTTTATTTACACTGCACTCTTTGAGGTAGTTAGCAAAGAGACACCAATACTCAGAGACACCAATACTCCTTAGAATGGAATGGTCTACCGTATCAAAACCTTTGGCCAAGTTAATAAAAATAGCAGCTCAATGTTGCTTAGAATCAAGGGCAATGGTGACGTCATTGAGGACCTTTAAGGTTGCCGTGACACATCCATAACCTGAGTGGAAACCATATTGCATACCCGAGAGAATACTATAGACATCAAGAAAGCCAGTCAGTTGATTATTGACAAGTTTTTCCAACACTTTTGATAAACAGGGCAAAATAGAAATAGGCCTATAACAGTTAGGATCAGCTTGATCTCCCCCTTTAAATAAAGGATGAACTGTGGCTGCCTTCCAAGCAATGGGAACCTCCCCAGAAAGGAGAGACAGGCTTGGTGATGATAGGGGCAGCAACCTTAAAGAAGAAAGGGTATAAACCATCTGACCTAGATGTTTTTTTGGGGTCAAGTTTAAGCAGTTTAGGCACCTCGGACTCAGTGACTGCCTGCAGGGAGAAACTTTATAGCAGGGCAGGGGGAAAAGAGGGAGAAGAATCGGGGATAGTCGCATTAGAAGGGGTGGAAGATGAGGAAATGTTGGACGGGCAAGAAGGCATGGCTGAGTCAAATAGGAATCCTGACTTAATGAAGTGGTGATTAAAGAGCTCAGCCATGTGCTTCTTGTCAGTAACAACCACATCATGAACATTAAGGGACATGGGCAGCTGTGAGGAGGAGGGTTTATTCTCCACGTCTTTAACTGTTTTCCAGAACTTCTTGGGGTTAGACCCACAGAGAGAGAACTGCTCCTTAAAGTAACTAACTTTGGCCTTCCGGATAGCCTGAGTGCACTTATTTCTCATTTGCCTGAACAATAACCAGTCAGCCTGAGTATGCGTGTGCAGAGCCTTTCACCAAATACAATTCTTGAGGTGGAGTAACTCTGCAAGATCACGGTCGAACCAGGGGCTGAACCTGTTTTTAATTCTCATTTTCTTTATGCGGGCGTGTTTGTTAACAATACCACTGAAAATATCAAAAAAGAAGGTCCAAGCGTCTTCGACAGAGGGGATCATGCTGATTCCATACCATTTCACAGAGGCCAGTTCATGAAGGAAGGCTTGCTCATTAAAGTTTTAGCAAGCGTCTATGACAAATAAGGACAGGTCGTTTCCCTGAGCAGCCATTACGAACACAGGCTGTAAAACAGGGATCACTAAGGTCATTACAGAAAACACCAGACTGATTCCTATAAGGATTATTTGTGAGGATAACATCAAGGAGAGTAGCCTTTTCTGGGTGTTTGGAGTCATATCTTGTAGGGTTGTTGATAATCTGAGAAATATTTAGGGAGTCTCATTGATTTAGGACTTGGTCAGGGGGTTTAAGCATGTCCCAGTTTAGGTCACCTAGCAGGACAAATTCAGACCTAGTCTAAGGGGCCAGGAGAGAGCTTAGGGCAGGTAGGGTACAGGCTGGTGCTGATGGAGGACAATGGCACCCAGCAACAGTCAACAAAGAACTATTTGAAAGTTTAATGCTTAAAACGAGCAAATCAAATTGTTTGGGGACAGACTTGGTGGAGACAACCGAGTGCTGAAGGTGATCCTTGGTAAAGATCAACACTTTGGAAGATCTGTCCCCACCTTTGGAAGATCTGTCTTACTGAAAAAAGGTTATAGCCAGAAAGGTTAACATCAGTGTTCAAAACACTCTTTCTTAACCACGTCTCAGTAATTACCAACACATCTGGATTGGAGCTGTGAACTCACACTTGATTCATTTAGGTAATAAGCTTTTAGTGTTAACATGCAGAAAACCCAGGCTTTTACGAGATCAGAAATCAGTGAAGCAGATATCAGAGCACAAGTCAGAATCGGGGCTGGCAACAGTAGATGGGCCAGGGTGTACATGCACATTCCAGATATCATCAACAGTAATACAATCAAGGCACGGCATAGGACAGGGAGAGCTCTGCCATGCTGATTTATGACATCTGAATGTGCATGAGATGTTAACAAGATCATTTTGAACAGCAATTTCATCAGGTAACATGAATACAAAGCCAGTGAGAGGTGGTTAGAATAGGATGGGAGTCCAAAGTCTGTGTAACCAATAGAGAGAGTCCCGAGTCTGGGAACAAACAGTCTGTTCCACGGTTGGGTAAAGAAAGTTTGTAGTCAAGAAAGTACTGGGCCTTGTTTCCTAATGTATCAGGGACTTTCCGTTTGAATTTGGCCAATGTTTTAGATATTCCTGCAATAATCTATTTATATTTCCTTAGGGGGAAGGATGTTAACATAAATTTGCAAATCTAAAATAATTATTGGGAAATAATTAACTCAAGTTATCCAATGTGTGATATTTTGGACTGAACCCAGGCCTCTTGAAGGACGCCTCAAAGTCTGTGTTGGTGTCATTTCAAGTTTTATTGTCACGTGCACAAGTACAGTGACATGACTTCATTGCAAGCTCTTTCCCAACGATGCAGTAATCAATATCAGTAGTACTATAAAGTCAAGTAAAACAAAAACACACAATAAATATTTGAAACATTTGAAACTTTACTGTGTGCTATGAAACACAAGTAGTGTTTATATTTTTGAGTGGGCTCTACTTATTTGTGAGTTATGATCCGTTTTAGAAGAATATAAAGGTTCTGCCTCGGCTGCCTCGGCATTTGGTTGTCATCTAACAGGTTGTTTTTGGAGAAATACTTGTTTGTTGTATTTTAACAAATGCCTCTCCTTGACAGATAACCTTGGTGTTTACATCTGTAAACAAAAAGGATCTCCTCAGGATATCTACGTTTTTGATTGTTTAGCTATGAAATTCAAAACGTTGAACGTGGACGAGTTGGCAAATGTGTAAGTACCTCCATCTGAAAATGTGCCAAATACTTTGTTTGTGATGACATGAAGCATCACCATAACTGGTGGGCTCTTCATGAAGAGAAACATTTGATCAATTAATGAACTGAACTATCTTCTTCATCAAACTTCTGGCCTTAAAGCTGTAATCCTTCATTTAAACAATAACAAAGCAGCCACCCGCCTGTGTTTTGGTAAAAAGCTGAGGGATGGGCCTGGAGTAATGTAACCATTCTCACATTCAGAGTGAGTGCTATGTATGGATGGAAGAACCATCCATGACATCAGAATGATAGTTTTAACCATGTTCTGAGGCTATACAGTATTTCATCACATTTCTTCTTCTTTGTTTTACTCCCAATGTTTGTAAAAAATCTTATATGTTGGGTTCAGATGGGATACGACAGTTGAACTACGCTCATGAGGCATTTATAAGTTGTATTTTTCACAAATAAATGTGTATATATCATTAATGTATATATCATTAATTGATGACTCCAAAAAATGGGTGCAGCAATGAATGATTCTAGCTTTAAGCCTGTTCTACCTCATCCTGTTAAAGTGTGATGGACATGAATATGTGCTTCGCTAATCTTCAGACTTGCGAAATGCTGTATAATGTAGTGTGGCAGCATAACGAGATTCATTATTTAAAAGCTGGGGTACAGGGCTGAATGGCTTTAATAATGAACAAATCAAATGCATTACAGTCCATAATATAGTTGTATCTATGGAAACTCATAGAGTGGGTTCTATTTCTATGGTAAACTTGTTGCAGCTACAGCTAATAATGCTCATAATGCCATTTTATTCCTGATGTTTTTCATATCTCTTCAGAATGAGAGACATCAGAAGTGACCTGACCTTCATGACCACCAGGACTCCTAAAGAGGCCATACTGGTAATTCAAGATATTCTGATAAACAGTTGAAGTCGGAAGTTTACATACACTTAGGTTGGAGTCATTAAAACCTGTTTTTCAACCACTCCACAAATTTCTTGTTAACAAACTATAGTTTTGGAAAGTCGGTTAGTAATTTTTCCAACAATTGTTTACAGACAGATTATTTCACTTATAATTCACTGTATCAGAATTCCAGTGGGTCAGAAGTTTACATACACTAGGTTGACTGGGCCTCTAAACAGCTTGGAAAATTCCAGAAAATGATGTCATGGCTTTAGAAGCTTCTGATAGACTAGTTGACATAATTTGAGTCAATTGGAGGTGTACCTGTGGATGGGAAAATCAAAAGAAATCAGCCAAGACCCCAGAAAATAAAATGTAGACCTCCACAAGTCTGATTCATCCTTGGGAGCAATTTCCAAACGCCTGAAGGTACCATGTTCATCTGTACAAACAATAGTACGTAAGTATAAACACCATGTGATCACGCATCCGTCATACCGCTCAGGAAGGCGACGCGTTCTGTCTCCTAGAAATGAACGTACTTTGGTGTGAAAAGTGCAAATCAATCCCAGAACAACAGCAAAGGACCTTGTGAAGATGCTGGAGGAAACAGGTACAAAGTATCTATATCCACAGTAAACAAGTCCTATATTGACATAATCTGAAAGGCTGCTCAGCAAGGAAGAA